>NC_057812.1:346324838-346496182 GCF_018294505.1 Triticum aestivum | reverse complement strand
GCCCCATAACCTTTCAAGACATCGGGGCAGGCTACGCCCCTCAAGACCACAGGGCGAAGAGCCACCTCCTGGGGAACCTACGGCAAGGCGGCCGACTGCCCGCTCACGACCGAGTCCCAGGGGCGACTTCTAGAGAAGCCGGCTTCGGGCAGTCGGCCGGCGACTCCAACGAACCGTGAGCTCATCGAAGGGGACGGGGCAGGGGCGTGGCTACAATGAAGCCCACTCCCCGCCCCTTACCAAGGGCAGGCATGGCTACAACATGCCGTACTTGGGAAGATCTCCCCGCGGCGTGGCACTATTGCCCGGCCGGCCCTGACATCAGCACCACTGTACCGGGTCCTGCACCCAAGACGGCTTGTCTATACGGCCTGGAGGCAGCGGGGCCCACCAGTCAGCGAGACCTCGGGAGACGGCGGGAGATCCGCCAGTCGGACCCATCGGGAGTCGGCCCGGGGAAGTCGGCCGAGCCCTCCCCCAGGGACCACGCGCCATTAATCAAGAAGAGATGGGGAGTGGCCACAGTGATCGCCCGCCAGGCGGCGGGGCTGTTGCCATGACCCCATGTCCAAGCTTGCGTCATCAGGAGCACGACTACAGTAATCAGCAGCCGGCAAGACCCGCCCGCGACGGACGCGGCCTGTCGGCTCCGTACCAGACCAGTCGGCGGGCCCCAGCAGTCGGCGGAGAAGTCGGAGGTCGGAGGCACTGACGGCTGGGCCCGCG
Organism: Triticum aestivum; assembly: GCF_018294505.1. Taxonomy (NCBI): domain Eukaryota; kingdom Viridiplantae; phylum Streptophyta; class Magnoliopsida; order Poales; family Poaceae; genus Triticum; species Triticum aestivum. Next base: position 346,495,456 of record NC_057812.1, on the reverse strand, counting down.
CCCAGTCGAATTACCATTGTACCCCTAGGGGGTAGGCCTATATAAACCCCCCAGGGCACCCATGCAAAGGGTTGGATCCCAGTAGTTCTATACCATACTAGATAGAAGGAGAGAGCTAGCCTTGCCCTCTCCTACCACCAGACACAGCTCAAGGAGCAACCGTGTAAACACTTGACCATAGTGATCATGCGGAGACCCCGCAGAGCAGCAGTAGGGGTATTATCTCCCCGGAGAGCCCCGAAGCTGGGTAAGATTCGTTGGCATATGTCGCACCCAACCCCCGACATTTGGCGCCCACCATGGGGCATGGTGCACCACCGTCCGGAGATCTGTTTTGGACGGGAACCCTTTTCCTCCCTGGCAAGCGCAGCCAGCCAGGCACGCCAGACGAAGTTTGCGTCGACGCGTTGCGCGGTGTTGAGATCGCCTGCACCGCCAACTCCTTGGCCGAACTTGTCGGCGAGGTCCGCCTCTCCGACGAACCTGCGTCTGATGCAGGTGCAGGCGGCCCCGAAAACCTCCTCGCGGGCCTCCTCGATCAACTCCATGTTTCCGGCGAGCCTGCCATAGACTTGGAGTCCGTAGGCTCCACTAACCCGATGTTGGTCGACTCCGACACCGCGTCGGTCGATGCGTTCCCCACCAACATGGTGGTCTACGACGAACCTCTCCCCCACGCAGAGAGCGACAGAAGCACCGTCGCTGAGGTGCTGGTCATCAGTCATGAAGAGTTCCCTGGCGGAGGGGCGCCCGACTCACTCGGCACGGCGCTGCAAGACCTAGCTGCGCCCATTCCGGAAGATGCTGACGCAGAGACGTTAGAAGCACGCCGCCTTCAGCTTGTTGAAGGCGCGAAGAAGCTGTCCGGCATGAGACGCTTGTCAGAAGCTTACCAGCAGGAGATGGATCACACTGTTGGCGGCTCGCCGGCCCCGGCAGGGCCCAGCCGCCTTGGCGCGGTCTAGCAGCGCGGCGTAGCCATCGCCAGCCTGTTTGGAGCTAGCCGCCCCGTGTACGCTACACCGGCGGAGAACATCCGAGCCGCCCAGGCAGCGGCAGATGAGCTGGACAATTTTGAGGGCGAAGAGCGCCGCCTCATGATGGAGCAAGTTCAGCGGCTTCTCGACGCGGCCGCCGCGCAGAACGAGGCTGGCTGCCGCACGGAGGCGCCGCAGCGGCCAAACGATGACCCGCATCGAGATCAAGGCGCGACGTCTCGGACGCCGACTGGCGGTGCCCGAGGAAGAAAGGACAAGGAGCCGGCTGTCAGCCACAGTCGGAATCGGATTACCATAGAGCGCGACCGAGATGGCCGCCCGAGAGCAGTGGAACGACGGGACGACTGTCCGCCTCCCCCTCCCCGCAAGGAGAGGCGAGTCTCCCCGCCGCCTGTTGACCATCCGACTCTCGATGACTGCCTTGGCCGCCGAGAGGGAGTTGGAGAGAATGACGCCCGCCACCGGATCGACCGACTTCACCGGTCCCTGGCGCTGGAAGAAGAAGAGGAGCTGGGTCTGCCTTGTTTCGGGCCCCGCATTCGGGACGAGCCCTTTCCCAGAGGGTTCACGCTCCCAAGAGACACACCCAAGTATACCGACTCCGTGAAGACGGAAGACTGGCTAGTCGACTACTCCACGGCCGTCAGCATAGCAAACGGCAACAAGCGTGTCACAGTAAAGTACATTCCGCTCATGCTCCAGGACATAGCCCGGACATGGCTGAACAGCCTAAAGCCCCGCAGCATCAATAGCTGGGTCGACTTCACCGAAGCGTTCGTCCGCAACTTCACCAGCACATACAAGCGTCCTCCCAAGCCTCGTCAGCTCTCCTTGTGCGTGCAAGGTCCTGACGAGTCGACTCGAGACTACCTCACGCGTTGGGCTGAGCTCCGGAACTCCTACGAGGGCGTGCACGAGGTGCAGGCCATCGAGTACTTCATAGCCGGGTGCCGAGAAGGCACACTCCTCAAGCACAAGATCCTCTGCGACAAGCCAGAAACCCTCGACGAGCTGCTGATCATAGCGGACAAGTACGCTACGGCCGATTCCTCCATGAAGACAGAAATTCAAATTAGCACGACTGGCAAAGTAGCTCCTCAGGCTCCAAGAACTCCGGCGGCAGACGCCGGCCGGCGACAACAGCAGGGCGACAATAAGCGCAAGGCCCCGCAGCCGGCTTCCAGCAGCCGGCAGGTCGCGACCGTTGAAGCCCAGCAGCCAGAAGAGCAGCCACCGCCCAAGCGACAGAAAGGCGGCAAGCCGAACTGGTTGCCGGCCTTCTCGTACGAGCAGACCTTGGATGGACCTTGCAAGTTCCACAGCGGCGGGAAGCCGTCGAATCACACCACCCGGAAGTGCCACTGGCTCACCAGGATCACCAAGGGAGACGTCCTCCTGCCACCCCCGCCTTCTGGGCAGCCGCCTCCGCCTCCGCCCCAGCAGCCAGTAGTCAGGCCAGTCGGCGCACTACAAGACGAATACCCTAAAGAGCACGGAGCCTACGTGGTGTTCACCAGTGTGGCTGACGATCGACACAGCAGGCGGCTGTAGCGACAAGAGGTGAGCGCAGTAGCCTCAGAGACGCTAGAGTTCATGCACTGGTCTGAGAGGCCCATCAGCTGGAGCAGGGCTGACCACCCAGAAGTGATGCCGAGTCCGGGCTCCTACGCGTTGGTCCTGGACGCCACCTTTGCCACGGACAATCGGGCCGCGCGTTTCTCGCGAGTCCTGATAGATGGGGGCAGCAGCATCAACATCCTGTACAAGGGCACCATGGAGAAGTTAGGAATCAAGCAGAGACAGCTTCAGAACAGCCGGACTGTGTTCCACGACATTGTTCCTGGGCTTTCCTGCTCACCAATCGGCAAGATGCTGATTGACGTCCTCTTTGGGGACAAAGATCACTTCCGAAGAGAGTCTGTTTGGTTTGAGGTAGTGGACCTTGAGAGCCCATACCATGCGCTACTTGGTCGGCCCGCCTTGGCCAAGTTCATGGCGGTCCCCCACTACGCCTACCTCAAGATGAAGATGCCCAGTTCCAGGGGAATTCTGACTGTGGCCGGCGACTACCGGAAGTCGTCCGCTTGCGCGGCCGAGAGCAATCGGCTGGCCGAGTCCCTGGTGATTGCAGCCGAGAGGCGACTCCTTGAGCGAGTTGTGGTGATGGCCGGCAAGCAGCCGGAGATATCGCCCGACCCGAAGGAGTCGGAAGCTGAAGGTTCGTTCAAGTCGGCCAAAGAGACAAAGAAGATACCCTTGGATCCAGAGCACCCAGAGAGGTACGCCGTCGTAGGTGCAAACCTCGACAGCAAATAGGAAGGCAATCTCGTCGATTTCCTCTGTGAGAATCGGGACATCTTCGCATGGTCTCCCAAGGACATGCTAGGTGTACCGACGGATTTCGCCGAGCACAAGTTACACGCCCGATCTGATGCAAAGCCGGTTAGGCAGCCCCTGCGCCGCTTATCAGAAGAGAAGAGAAGAGTTGTCGGAGAAGAGATAGCCCGACTCCTAGCAGCCGGCTTCATTATGGAAGTTTTCTTCCCGAAGTGGCTGGCAAATCCGGTCCTGGTGCTAAAGAAAAACAAGCAATGGCGAATGTGTATTGACTACACGAGCCTCAACAAGGCCTGCCCCAAGGACTCGTTTGCTCTACCAAGAATTGACCAGGTGATAGACTCCACAACCGGGTTGAGTTTTTTGGATGCATACTCAGGATATCACCAGATCAAGCTAAACCCGGCTGACAGACTAAAGACCACCTTCATCACGCCGTTTGGAGCCTTCTGCTACCTCACCATGACGTTCAGCTTAAGGAATGCCGGCGCCACCTTTCAGCGTTGCATGCAGAAGTGCCTCCTCAAGAAGCTCGGCAGGAACGCCCATGTCTACGTAGACGACGTGGTGGTGAAGACGGAAAAGCATGGAACACTGCTGGAAGACCTCAAGGAGACCTTTAGGAACCTGCACCGATTCCAGATCAAGCTCAACCCCGAGAAGTGTGTCTTTGGAGTACCAGCCGGCCAGTTGCTAGGTTTCCCGGTCTCTGAACGCAGCATAGAATGCAACCCAGTAAAAATCAAGGCCATCGAGAGAATGGAGGTACCCAGGCGACTGTTGGATGTGCAGAAGTTCACCGGCTGTTTGGCGTCCATTAGCCGATTCATCAGTCGGCTGGGTGAGAAGGCTCTCCCCTTATACCAACTCATGAAGAAGACCACTTTTTTCGAGTGGAACCATAAGGCGGACGAAGCTTTCCACCAGTTGAAGAAAATGCTGACTACTCCACCTGTCCTGGCGGCTCCGACTCCCAAGGAACCTGTGCTCCTGTACATCGCCGCCACCAGCTGAGTAGTCAGCATAGTTATTGTAGTAGAGCGGAAGGAGGAAGGCAAGGCGCTACCTATCCAAAGACCAGTATATTACCTGAGCGAGGTACTGTCGACCTCCAAGTAGAACTACCCTCACTTCAAGAAGATGTGCTATGGCGTGCACTTTTCTGCCAAGAAATTGAAGCCTTACTTTCAAGAGCATCCAATCACAGTGGTCTGCACGGCTCCACTTGCCGAGATCATCGGTAGCCGAGATGCCTCTGGTCGAGTGGCCAAGTGGGCCATAGAGCTAGCTCCTTACACCATCTACTACCAGCCCCGCACTGCTATCAAATCACAAGCACTGGCCGACTTCCTCGTCGACTGGGCCGAGACCCAGTACCTGCCTCCAGCGCCTGACTCCACCCATTGGCGGAGGCACTTCGACGGCTCCAAGATGCGCACCGGCTTGGGAGCCGGCATCGTCCTCACCTCTCCCAAAGGCAACAAGCTCAAATATACACTGCAAATCCATTTTGCCGCCTCCAACAACGTGGACGAGTACGAGGCGCTCATTCACGGGCTCCAGCTTGCCAAAGAACTTGGCATCCGCCGGATCTTGTGTTATGGTGACTTGGACTTAGTGGTCCAGCAGTCATCTGGCGACTGGGACGCGAAAGACGCAAACATGGCGAGCTACCGTTTCCTCGTGCAGCAACTCAGCGGGTACTTCGAAGGGTGCGAGTTCCTCCACATGCCAAGAAACGACAACGACCAAGCCGACACCTTGGCACGAATCGGCTCTACCCGCCAAGAAATACCATCTGGCGTCGCCCTTCAACGCCTCCTCAAGCCGTTTGTCAAGCCTTCACCAGAATCAGACTCCATTTTTGTGCCGACTCCTCCCGAAGACGGCAGATTCGACTCCAGAGCTCCTGCAGTCGGAACAGGGACTTTGGCGGGCGACTCCAAAACTGCCACAGTCGAGCCCGGCCCGGGGACTGCGGTGACAGACTCGAAGATTCTAGAACTCAGCCCAAGGACCGCGCCAGTCGGCTTGGGGACTTCATCAGCCCAGCAAGCGGCTGTTGACTCCAGCCGCCGCCTCCCAGCCCAGCCGCCCTCGTCCAAGTCATGGTTCTGGTAGTCAAAGAAATAGCAGCACCCTCATGGGCCCAGCCCATCCTCAAATTCCCGGTGAACAAAGAGCTACCAACTGATGAGACCTCAGCTCGGCAAGTACAATGTCGGGCGGCAGCCTATACCATAATCAACAGAGAGCTGGTCAGGCGCAGCGTCACTGGTGTCTACCAGCGCTGCGTAGAGCCAGAGCAAGGCCAGGCGATCCTCAAAGACATCCATCAAGGCGAATGCGGCCACCATGCGGCTTCAAGAGCACTCGTCGCCAAAGCTTTTCGGCATGGTTTCTTTTGGCCAACTACCTTGGAAGAGGCCAAGGAGTTGGTCCAAAAATGCAAAGGGTGCCAGAAGTTCAGCTCCAAGCCGCACCAGCCGGCTTCCGCGCTCAAGACCATCCCCATTGCTTGGCCTTTCGCAGTTTGGGGTCTAGACATGGTGGGACCATTCAAGATAGCACGAGGTGGTCTAACTCACCTACTTGTCGTAGTGGACAAGTTCACCAAGTGGGTGGAAGTGAAGCCAATTAAGAAACTGAATGGTCTGACTGCCGTGACCTTCATCACCGATATCACAATTCGGTACGGCATACCACACAGCATCATCACCGACAACGACACAAATTTTGCCAAAGGCGCCTTGGCCCGTTTCTACGCAACACAGGGCATCCGACTGGACCTAGCGTCCGTCGCCCACCCGCAGTCAAACGGCCAAGTGGAGCGAGCAAACGGCCTCATCCTGTCCGGCATCAAGCCTCGGTTAATCGAGCCTCTGGAGCGCTCGGCTGGCTGCTGGCTCGACGAGCTGCCAGCCGTCCTCTGGAGTCTGTGCACGACTCCAAACAAGTCAACCGGCTTCACGCCCTTCTTCCTCGTCTATGGTGCCGAAGCCATCATCCCAACAGACATAGAGTTCGACTCCCCATGAGTCACCATGTACACCGAGGAGGAAGCAGAAGAAGCACGACAAGACGGCGTCGATTTGCTGGAAGAAGGCCGGCTGTTGGCACTCAGCCGGTCCAGCATCTACCAACAGAGCCTGCGCCGTTACCACAACAAGAAGGTCAGGCCAAGATCTTTCCAAGAAGGCGACCTTGTGCTCCGGCTGATCCAGCGAACAGCCGGCCAGCACAAGCTGTCGCCACCTTGGGAAGGCCCTTTCATCATCAGCAAAGTACTAGGCAACGATTCCTACTACCCGATCGATGCTCAGAAGCCCCGAGCGCGCAAGAGGGACGACTCCAGCAAGGAGACAGAGCGGCCTTGGAATGCAAATCTTCTCCGAAGATTTTACAGTTGATGCAGTATGTACCATGCTACCTTTTGTATTAAAGTACCAAGACTTCGGGCCCCCCGAGACGAGCTCGGGGACTGCCCTCTTTTGTCTGTATGATAAAAGTTATGCCTACAAGTATGTTACTCTTTGTCATGCCGCTTGGCACCGGGCTCGACAAGTCGGCCCGGGGACTTGCCGCCTTGCACTATGAAATGCTTCCTGCAGCCGGACAAGTAGTGTGTAACACCTAAGCCGTCTCCTATCAGAAGCTGCAGCTCGCAGAGTGACTGTACGGTGGGCAGAGGTAAGGTGGAATGGGTGCTCGCACGAAAAATGGCTAAATCTCAAAGCGTAAAACATAGCTCAAGATGGCTTCCAGCCTTTCTCGCAAACCGACTCTCGGACAGTCGGATTGTCGTTTTCTATCCAACTTGCTCAAACAATCTTGAAATCGGCTAAGTACTTGCTTTCCCAAAGTATCCTAGCACTTGATCCAGCAACAGTCCGCAGAGCGGCTGGCCGATTGGCAAGGCAGGCAACTAAGAGAAAGCAGCAAAGGAAAACAGCCAAAAGAACAATGAGCAACAAAAGATATATATATATATATATATATATATATATATATATATATATATATATATATATATATATATATATATATATATATATATAACATAGGCCCTTGGCCGAATTGACGAGTAGAGGTTCAAAATACACCCCACGAGTGGAATTGTGTGAATTAACAAGTTCTTCAAAAGACTACTGAAGCAGATAAAACAAGATACACAGCGGCAGCTTAGGAGGCGACAGACGGATTCGGGGGGTCGGAGGAGGCGCCAGCATCAGGTGTCAGGGCGGTCGGCCGGCTAGTCTCGGCTTGATCGCCTCCGGCAGCAGTCGTGTCGGTCGCACGCGGCTCGTTGCTGGAGGCGCGGTCGGGCTGAGGCTGGCCGTCTGCTCCGTCTTCTGGTGCCTCCGCCTCGCCCTCATCCTCCGCCTCGTCCTCCTCCTCGATGCTGGAGCCAATCACCTCCGTTGAGTCTTCGCCGTAGTCTGGGTTCATCCCAAACCACTCCGGCGGTACCTCCTCGCCGTCTTCAGACCGCTCGGGGACGAAGATGCTCGTGTCGGTGTACTCGGCGATCGCCGCAGCATGCTTGACGAGGGTGTCTTCCGCAGCCGCCAGCTCCGGCTGGGCCTCCGACCGAAGCGTGGCCGACCGGTCTAGATCCAGCCCCGTGTACCACGGCTTGACGAACTCCAAGGCCCGGCGTGCTCCTGCCCAGGCTGAAGAGCCCTTCCAGGCCTCGAGGCGACCAGCCGCGACCTCCAACCAGTTGGCCGTCAGGTTGGGGGTGCCAGGACCCTGCATATCCGGCCAAAGGGCGGAAATCGCCTGGGCACCGATGCGCTGAAGCCGGTGCAACATCCGGTGAGCCGGCCGGAGGCGAGCCTTGATGCTCAAGATGTGCTCATCAAGAGTTCGGGGGGCATCAGTGGCGATCTCCACGCCCTTCGCCCTCCGACTTTTGCGATCGGCCTTGATGGCTTGGATAGCGGCCTGCGACTGCCCAGGGAAGAAGTCTGCAAAAGACACGAAGAAACGAATAAGCAAGTCAAAAACCAGGAGTCGGCACGATCTAAGTCGGCAGCTCGAAGAAAGAAAATAAAGAGACTCACCATCAACAATGTCTTCAATCTTGTGGAAGCCGGAGGACAGCAGCGCCTCCTTGTCAGACCAGGAGGAGCGCTCACTCGCGAACTCGGCCAAGAGGGTAGTTTCCGTCTCCTCCGCCTCCCGCTGCGACTTCGCAAGCAGCTCCTTCTGCTCCGCCAACTGAGTGGCCAGCAGATCGCGCTCTACGGCGAGCCTGCTGCACTCCTCCCCTTTGGCGAGAAGGGCGGAGTTGGCCTCACTCAACTGCTGTTGAAGTGCGGCGTTGGCTCCTGAAGGAAAGGAAGAAAGACAACAATCGTCAATAAAGTAGGTCGCCGGGGAGATCCGGCCCGACTGCTTAGCAGTCGGCCCAAATCTTGGGGACTACAGCCCGCGGGTGCGCTAGCGCGCCCCCGCAGAGAAGAAAAAAGAGGGAAGGACTTACTCCGGCTCTCCGCCAAGTCGGCGGTCCGCTTGCCTAGCTCTTCAACATTACGGTTGAAGGCAATGACGCGGAGGTTGTGGTAATCCTGCAACAAGCATTTTAGACAAAGTTAGTACCCAGAAGTTCATCAATTGGAGTTCCGGGCCGCCTGCTCAGCAGCCGGCCCGAAACTCAGGGACTACACCCAGTGGGTGCGCTGGCGCGCCGCCACATAGAGGAACAAGAAAAACAAGGCTCAAAGAAGAAACATACCCGGACGGCTGCCCGCGACGCTAGGAACACCTTGGTGCAACTCTGGAGGGCGTCGCCCTCAGCGCGGAGCTTGGCCTGGACGTCCAGGAGCGCCTGGTTCAGCGGCCCTGTGCCGCCTCCTCGCACCCACCCAACAGGTGCGGTGCTCGTCGCTTCGGCGTCTGGAGCCGCCGAGCTGGCGGTGCCGGCTTCTAGGGGGCGGGATGCCAAAGTCGCCTTCTCCAGACGACGGCGCGCTGGCGAGCCGACCTGGAGGAGTAGCCTCGCCACGGCCTCGTCTTCGGTCGGCGGCATCGGAGGGTCCGCTGCTGCTCACCTTGCACGCCTTCGGACGGCGGCGGAGGCGGCGGCGGAACGTTCGCGCCCGGAGTAGAGGGCTCGCCGCCTTCCCTCTCCTTGACGAGGTTCTCCCCGCCGGCTTCTCCAGTTTGCCCCGTGAACTCCGGGGGCGGCGGCGCAGAGTTCAGCGGGGTAACAAGCAAGGCCGACTGGCAGCGTGCGGCTTCCTCAGCCTGCTGCTTCGCCGCGGCGGCGGCCTCGGCCTCCGCTAGTTTTTTCTTAGCGGAGGCCTCCGCCCTGTCAGCCTCCGCCTTCTCCAGGTGGAGGGCTTCTTCTTTGTTGCGCTTCTCCTGCACATTCCGCTCCGTCGCCTCCCGGAGGTCGGCAGCGGGGTCTATCCGCCGAGTGGTGGCGGGCGTCTCCGCTGACCCCATGACGGAGGCGGCGGCGACCCTCTCAAGAGAGAGGGGAGCCCTGAAGAAAGAGGGGCGAGCAGAGACTCAGACTAAACACGAAGAAAGAATAAACTTTGAGGACAGAATACTAATGCAGAGACCAACGGCGGCTTCTTCACTTCCTTACGGAAGCGGATGGTCTTCGCGGTCGCCTCGTCCCGCCGGGTCGCCGCGGCCGAGCTCTTGGGCTTCTTCGGCCGGCTGCCGAACAAAGTCGGTGCAACACGCGCTTCTTCCCGCCGCCTGGAGCGCCCGACGCGGCAAAAGAGCTCGCGCCCGGCTGGCTGGCTCCTGGCCGATGGCGAGGGGCGACTCCTCCCTCGGCGTTGTCTTCAGGCCAGTCGGCGAAGGTAGCCGAGGGCCTGAAGTCGCCTGTCGTCCCTCCTCCTCCCTCGGTGTCGTCTTCCAGGGACGCCGCCCCCAGATCGGGGTCATCGGCGTCGCTCTCCGCCCGGTCGGCGATGAACTCACGGCCCGGCCCCGAGGTGCCGGCTGGTGGGTGAAGAAGGGGATTCTAACCAAAGCCGACTGATCAGAACAAAACTCGGCAAGAAGAAGACAATCCAAAGAAAGAAAAGAAAGGCGACTCACCACGGGCGGGGGGTTGGCACGGGAGTATGGCTCCTTGCCGAATCGCCAGTCCTCCGGCAGCCTGCTGTCCGAGAGGTAGTTCACCATAAGGGCCACCTTTCTGTGAGGCATGTCTTTGGTGCACATCCGACTCAGGTCGTGGCCCCCGCTCATCTGGCATATCAGGTGAGGGCGGCCTTGGAGTGGGAGAACTCGGCGCGAGACGAAGGCGGCCAGCAGGTCCGGACCAGTCAGACCCTCCGACTGCGTCAGCAATCGGAGTCACGTGATGGTGCCGGCTCCCGCAGGCGTCAGCGACCTGGCTCGGTACGAGCAGTTGGGTAATCTGCCAGCCGGTGGGCCGGCTTCGAAAGCCGGCAGATTGACCCAGTCGCCCCTCATGGCGACGTTCCTAACGTAGAAGTAGGACCTCTGCCACATCTTCACCGACTTCAGCAGCGAGATGGAGGGGAAGTGGTTGTCGGCTCCTGTCCTTCGCACGGCGATGAAGGCGCCACACTGAGCCGGCACGCCCGTGACCTGGGTGCCGAGCTTGGAGAAGAAGAACTCCCCCCAGAGCTCGAGGGTGGGGAGGACTCCGAGGAAGCCTTCGCACAGAGCCACGAAGGCGGACAACAGCACCACTTTGTTGGGGGTGAGGTGGTGCGGCTGGAGGCCATAGAACTCCATGAACGACCGGAAAAAGCTGCTCGCCGGTAGCCCCGGCCCGCGCAGGCAGTGCGAGCGAAAGATGACCCGCTCGCCCTCATGCGGGGCGGGGGAAATCTCCCCCGCCAGTGCAAGGCGCACCTGCACGCGATCTTCGCCGGAAATCCGACGGGTCCAGCGGAGGAACTCGATATGGTCTTCGTGGACTTCAGAGCCGTCCCACGTGCCGGAGCGCACTGGGGGAGGCGCGGCAGCGGAGGAAGAACTCATCACGAAGCTGTCACTGCAGCGTTTGCCGGAGCCTGGGCGTGCGGAGGAGTGAAGGAGAGAAGAGGAAGCAGGAGAGCGAGGAACTGCGAGGAGGAAGAAAGCAATGGGTAGTGGGAAGGAGGGGCGCGTGTGCCCCCCTCTTCCGCCTACTTATAGCCCCGTGGGCTGCGAAGCTGAGGGGGCGGACGTGGGGATTTACTGCGTCCGCAACCCCACGACCCCCACGATCCACGTAAAGTTACTACGCGCAGTAACTTCAAGGGAATCCCAACCGTCCACCGAGGCCGCAGCGGATCTGCTCGGGCGCCGAGGCGTGGTAGTGGCTGGCCCCGCCTATGGGCCTGTCCCATCGTGTGCATAGGCTGGTAGGATGGCCCGGCCACGTGCCCTCGCGTGACAGGCCAAGAACGGGCGGCGTCCTGGAAGCTTAGCTAGCACGCCACTTGAAATCCCGCCGCGACGTTCGAACTACTGAGCAAGTCGGAATTGAGTGAGTCCGAGTTGGGCGAGCCCGACTCCTTCTAGTCAGCCCGGCAGAAGTCAATCAAGACCATGTAGAGCACCCGGAGAGAGAAACTGTTGAGGCTTCTCGGCCGATCATCCGCGGCGCCTCACCAGCTTCGGGGACTACTGTCGGAGTAATGGGCCACGGGTAGGCCAACCCGAGCCCCATAACCTTTCAAGACATCGGGGCAGGCTGTGCCCCTCAAGACCACAGGGCGAAGAGCCGCCTCCTAGGGAATCTACGGCAAGGCGGCTGACTGCCCGCTCAAGGCCGAGTCCCAGGGGCGACTTCCAGAGAAGCCGGCTTCGGGGAGTCGGCCAGCGACTCCAATGAACCGTGACCTCATCGAAGGGGACGAGGCAGGGGCGTGGCTACAATGAAGCCCACTCCCCGCCCCTTACCAAGGGCAGACATGGATACAGCACGCCGTACTTGGGAAGATCTCCCCACGGCGTGGCACTATTGCCCGGCTGGCCCTGACATCAGCACCATTGTACCGGGTCCTGCGCCCATGACGGCTTGTCTGTACGGCCTGGAGGCAGCAGGGCCCACCAGTCAGCGAGACCTCGGGAGACGGCGGGAGATCCGCCAGTCGGACCCATCGGGAGTCGGCCCGGGGAAGTCGGCCGAGCCCTCCCCCGGGGACCACGCGCCATTAATCAAGAACAGATGGGGAGTGGCCACAATGATCGCCCGCCAGGCGGCGGGGCTGTTGCCATGACCCCATGTCCAAGCTTGCGTCATCAGGAGCACGACTACAGTAATCAGCAGCCGGCAAGACCCGCCCGCGACGGACGCGGCCTGTCGGCTCCGTACCAGACCAGTCGGCGGGCCCCAGCAGTCGGCGGAGAAGTCGGAGGTCGGAGGCACTGACGGCTGGGCCCGCGCCCAGTCGAATTACTATTGTACCCCAGGGGGGTAGGCCTATATAAACCCCCCAGGGCACCCATGCAAAGGGTTGGATCCTAGTAGTTCTATACCATACTAGATAGAAGGAGAGAGCTAGCCTTGCCCTCTCCTACCACCAGACACAGCTCAAGGAGCAACCGTGTAAACACTTGACCATAGTGATCATGCGGAGACCCCGCGGAGCAGCAGTAGGGGTATTATCTCCTCGGAGAGCCCCGAAGCTGGGTAAGATTCACCGACGTGCATGTCTTCGCCTCATCCCGTTTCCAGGCACCGGCAACGTTCTACTCGCTCCCACCATGATAAGCCATCCGTTGGCATATGTCGCACCCAACCCCCGACACCCATGCTATCCCGCTACTACACATGTCACACCATTCCCCCTACCCTTATACTAGATTTACATCATTAGTGGTCTCTCTACTCCACATACACACACTCCTTCTCACACACAAACGCACACACAAACACATCAATCTGGATCCTCATCTCTCCCCATGTCCGCATGTGTATCTCGCACACTCACTCTCTAATTATGTATACGTGTCTCCACGTTACACAACAGAAAGCCCCATGTACATGTCTCTCTCTATCCTCCACACACATGGACACAAAGAATTTGTTATCGTTGCCTCGGTCTCTAGACATATCACACATGCACTCTCTCTCTCTCTTACTCTCTCTCACAAACATGCTCAACAAGGGTTTCCCCATGAATAACTTACCGTCTATTCATCAATAGTCGTGGCAGTACGGCGAACACGACACGTGAAAAAGAATAAATCTACACGTGCTTAGACCACCTAGTATGACTACTAGGACTAGAGCAAGCCAAAAAGAGCGCCGCCGTCACCCCCTCCTTATCGGCGATGGGAAAACCTTTGTTTTACACAGTCGAGAAGTCAATGTGCCAAGGCCTCACATGCTGAGGCATAGAATAGAATGTAGATGCTAGTTTACGGAAACAGGTACCGATAATACATTTGTATCTCCATACTTATATTTCTTCTCTTATAAAAAACCATGTTGGTGATGATGGTACGCGTGCCATGTTGCAATATAGACCTTCTGATCTATATCTGACTGATGGAAATTAAACTAAAAGATACCCGCACCCCTCTCCACATTTGCAGACAAGGCCTTCCCTCGTTCATCCTTATCTCCAACAACCTCATTGTTGAGCAATTAAGAAAGGAAGCCTCTGGAACAAACTGGCCTGGTGGCCGCTGCCAGCATCGTCAATCCCCATGCCCCCGCTCAGTCCGACCACCAATCACCACCACGCCCCACTCCTCTTCACCTTATATCCTATTTCTCGAGATATCATTAGTTTTTACACATGGTATTACTCCCGCATGGGTCAATCACAACTAGTGTTTCTATAAAAAATGCATCTTGATGTTCTGTGCAATGCACGGATCTTTCTAGTACTCCTACAGAAGACTAAGTTGGTGATGATGGTGTGTCTGGCATCCGTCGTTTGTGACCATTAGATCTACATCTAACGACTATGAGGTAAGTTGTTGGATTTTCTCACAAACATCCCACTTGTCTACCAATTTGCAGCAAAACCCATAATTAGTATCTTAAAACCAACCACATCCCTCCCTGACCTCACCAAAACAGCCCAAGGGATATATTCTAATTGAAACATAATATATCTCTAGTGATATATGTATATCAAAATTAGAGTGTTTTGTATCAAGTTTGTGAATAAGTATTATTCTAATTATGATTTGTTGTAACGCACATGAACATTGCTAGTATTTTCAACCATCCACATTTTTCCCCTAGTATTCCATAGTTTCGATTTTTCCATCAAGATATTAGTCACTCATGGTTGATATTTACTTTCAATCATGTACACATATGCACTATGTAACTAGCCTTGCTTATTGGGTTCCAAAGCTTAACTTTCACTCCTACTTACAATATGTAGAGTATTTAACAAAAAACTACCACTTTCAACAAGCCCTAGGAAGAATCTATTGTACAAAAAATAGCAAAAACATACCCAAAATTTCTTAATGCATGCCAAAAACTACTACCTACCGATTAGGTTAGTTTAAACCCATTTATGACAGGGTTGGCCCACACGTCCGTGCTGACGAGGCAGCTTAAACCAACACATTTTGTTTGACCGTTGACACGAGGGGCCCACATCTGACCTTCTATCCTGTTATTCCCCCTCAAATCATTATTTTTCCTGAACTTTACTTCAAACAGTACTGATGCATGTTCGTCGGTGGCGCCGGTGATGAGCGAGTTGGCCGCCACTCTGCCGGACGGGCCGGACGCCGCGCTGGCCTCCGCACTAGTTGGCAGGCTGGCCCGAGTGTGACTCACGAGCGAGCGAGCCGCCGTGCAGGCCTTTGCTCGAGCCAGATGGCTGGCCTTAGCGTGGTGCGCGCGAGCAAGCCGCCGCGCCGCCGTGCCAATCTAGCTAGCAAACCTTGTAGACAAGCAGCTGGACGGAGCTATCTTGGCTAGCTAGCGGCCACGAGCGCCGGACGGAGCTGGCATCAGGGCTGCCAAAAAATGGGCTCCGCACCGCCGACGGTTTTGACCTCGCCTTCTGCCGGTGGTGGTAGCTGCGTCCCATGGCCGAGGATGACTAGGTGGATGGACCGGAGGTAGGAGGTCACTCGGGGATTTTTGTGCAGACTGACATGTAGGTCCCACAAGTCATAATGCCCGGTCGAATATAAGGCGTTGACTTAATGGGCGATATGGGCCTTGTTTGGATACTCTAAGTCAGAGGTTAGATTCTAACCCTGAACTAACTCTAACCAAAGTGGTGTTTGGATGGCAGGGTTAGATTGACAACAAATGTATCCAAACAGGGCCATGTGTTGAAACGTGCCTACAACGACAATTTGTAGAGTAGTCGTTTCTAGGTAGGGCTGGTTGGTAAGAGCATGTACAATGGTTGATAAGGTAGTCTTATCTTAAGTCTACCATGTATGCAAGTGGTAGTAGTTTCTTGGCATTATTAGTGGTTTGTTGCATTATTATGGGTTTCTTGTAAGGAACAATGTACTACTAGCGACAAAAGGCGATTCTAGGTTGCGTTGTACTCCAACGAGTACTACTAGTGGTCGCGGGAGTATATACCTCGTCTTGTGGGTTTGATCCCGGCCGAACGCACGGCGGCCTTTTTTTAAATAGTAACTTCGCCGCGAGCCAATATTTTACACGAGTAGTTTGAGTTTTGAAGTCAAACGGACGTGCGGCACCACAATCTGGGTGCACTGGATAGCCTAGCCACGTGAACGGGTTTTCCTTCCCAGCATCTCGTGGCTCACGTGATCGCCCTAGCCCCACCTCGCTTGGAGCTTCCTCATCAGCTAGTACTAGCATATTTAAACTAGCACCTCCCAATTAAGCCCGAGGAGCCAAAAAGCCTGGCGGGGCATTGGGAACTATGCAATATGGCTCTGCACGTAAAGTGCTCTACTACTACTCTGTAGCTTGTGGCGTTGCACGCATGGACTTCACTCCATTATCGGCTCTACTATGAAAGAAATTCCTCTTGACGTGTTTTTTTAAACGAAGGCAAAAGCTTTGCTTCAGCTCATTCATAAAGAAGGAACTACTAACAAAGTTCGACGAGATCCATTAGACCTCCACAAATGGAAGTGAAAAGCCTAGTCTCGTCGTATAAAATAACTCAAATGTTCTGCCCTCGCGGTAACCGTCGCTAATAAACAGGCTGCTAGTGTGTGCATGAGAGGAGCGGCTGAGTAGGCCAGCTACATGAGAGGAGCGGCTGGATAGAGCACCGAGAGTACCCACTAGGCCACTACGCAGGTGTACTTTCTTTTCATTGATAGTACATCGATGGTTCTAGAGAACAGTACGTAGTACCCTCCACTTCCAACTGTAGCTCCTTGGCCCTGAGATTCAAGAGTTCAAAACTGGTGCACTATACTAGAAGTACAATACATCGCACTACTAGTTTAGAAAGTAGTACTAGTACTGCTAAAGTACGAGTACATACTCCTCCGTCACATAATGCAAGACATTTTCTGGCACTAGTTGGCGTGTACAAAAAATAGCAAAAACATACCCAATTTTTTTTAATCCATGCCAAAAACTACTAGCTAGTGCCAAAAATTTCTTACTAGTGCTATTATTTACAGTATAATGAAATCCCATAACGTCCCATAATGCTAGTACTATTAGTAAATAATAGCCTCACCCCTTCGCTAAGGTACAATCTACAATTGGAAGGGACGAGGCCCAGCGGTTACTACGCTCTTATCTCCTCCTCGCCAGTTCCCCTCCCCACGAAGAGAAGGTAGTTCATCGCTACTCCCATGGATTCGCCAGGCGGTTCTCCTCCTCATCGGGGCTGGGAGACCTTGGACGACGATCCTCTGGGAGAAATTGCACGCCGCTCCGACGTCCTCAATGCTGCAAGACTCAGTGCTTCCTGCACCAACTTTTTCAAGACGGTGCTTAAAAAGGATTGGGAAAAGGCCATGCTTGTTGGTCTTCCATGCGTCCTCGAGGAGAAGGTTCTTCTATGGGACAATCCTTCGAACAGTCCACCGCTCCCTGGCCATGGTTGCATGTTGACTCCGCTAGAGTTGCCGACGTTGAGAGGTAGTCGGATTTTGTCCGATGAGCAGGTCATTAATAGAGTTTGATCATGTAGTACTTAGTTATTCCATTTCCATCCCGTAATTTCTCTGCTGCCCACCGTCTTATATATAGGTCTGGGTTGGTTCCAACGAAGATTGGCTTGCATACCTCCGGCTGGATACCACCATAATTTTGCACAACATCCACAACAGTGCGGCCGTTCGGGTAGACCCCTTCTCCACCATTGGGATCGGCCTTCTGGACTGGCTGTGCTTGAATACGTATGATGATGCCTACATTAGATTGAAGAAGATAGCAATAGCGGGCCCACCGACTAAGCGACGCGGCTACGATGATTACTGTCTCATCATGGTGTTCGACATAAGGATTGCCATCAATGCAAGAGGCAGTAACGGCAGAGGCTGGCGCATGTTGGCGGCGGCAGATTTGTACCCCTACACGTTCGAAGACACCGTGCGCCATCTAGGCCGCATCTTCGTGGTGACAAGCTATGGGACTTGTTTCATCTGGCTGCCATCCTATGATACGGGAGATTACAAACGGAATGCACAAACCATCATTTGCATCCCTAACGGTACTCCATTATTTTGCAGGAACCAGTCATCCCGCGATCAAAATAAGATCGCCGATCCTGGATGTGCATTTGCATCTGCAATTCAGTCGAACCTAGAGCCTTGTAGCTGACTTTGGCATATTGGGATCAACTATCTTAGCAGTCGTTACCCATGGTACCACTGATGTGCAACATGGTCACACAATCTACCACGATCGGACCGTCACCATCTACCCAGGTAGTCCATTTTTTAACCCTCTCACATTCTCTTTCATTGTTGTACTAGTACTCTACTTACGTACTAGTAGGAGTACTTTTTACCTTGGAGTACTTTTTACCCACTAGCTGCCACCATTTTTGTTTTTCCATGTCTTACTATCTCATCCATGTTGCCAAGAGTGGTTATATATAATAAGCCGGTTATTTTACTTCCTCTATACCGGAGCAGTACTATTTTCTGCACAGTATTACTGACCGCCATATTTGAGCACAAAATTACTATGCATGGACCTTGACTATGTACGTCACCATGTGTCCAGATCTGAGATGCCGCGTGTACCAGATGAACAGCGCCGAGTTCGACCCCCGTGATGCTACGTGGGTGCCGAGGAACACTCTTGGAGAGTACTCACTTTTCATTGGGGACATCTACCCCACTGTGAAGCGGATGCCACCTTTCGTGCATGACACGGAAGGCCCACCAGTCATGAAGCATGGTTGTGTCTTCAGTGCGCACCGCCGGATGAACAACATGCTAGGACACGCTATCCCTGATTTATGTCGCTTCAGCTTGGATGAGTCTCCATCGTGTGGAACCAGGCTAGAAAGCTGCGACAATGATTCCCGTTGCCCACCGCTATGGATCGTGCCATCCATAAAGAACACCTGGGACTAGAACCTGGAGGAGGACATGTAGCCCATCTATAACGTGTAAGTGGAGTACGGTAAATTGTGAACGGTAGCGCTGTGAATATATGTAGACTAGTCATGCACAAATTTATCACATGAATTGGAGATGAACTTGTGTGGCATACTGGCATTTGTCCTTTAGAATTTATTACTAGTAAATGTGTTATGTGTATGTGCAACTTGTGTGGTTGTTGGACGGGCTCCAACATGCTCTTTGAGAAAAAAAGGTGGCACAGCTTTGGATATACGTGACGTGGCAGCATCATACAGTAGCATCGTTCGCTATAGTTGTAGTACGCTCCTACTAGGATGACAACTCCTATAAAACCTTGCGCTTGGTTCTTTGCCTCTTCGGGAGATTCAACAGTTCGTACTCGTGTGAACCTTGCACTTGGATCTTCGCCTCTTCGGAAGGTCCAACAATTATGATACTACAGTACACATTATGCTTCTGGCAATCTGACACTGATTGAACTGCTGCACGTCCACCGCGAGGGCGAGGGCGAGGGTGAGGGAGAGGGTGTTGTAGACAAAACCCTCTCCTCGTCCTGCGAACCACCGTGCGTGTGGGCGAGGGAGAGGTGTAGTAAGCAAGCTTCTCCTTGTTCGGCGAGTTGAGGGGACACATCAAAGCAGTACTAGTACTAGTCCATACTCTGTCCTTTCTGGTTAATATGGCTTAATTTGAAACGGGAAAAATACACTGGCGGTCAATGTATGTAACAATATGCTCTTTACGGTCACAGTATATAATTTTGCGGTGATTATACGATCACTAGCTCATCGTAGAGCACCGTATTGCACCCTACTGACTGGCCACATAGTCGATGTGGCACTTTGTTGACTGGTTAAATTGTCACCTGGTTTCTGGGTCCCACCTGTCAGTTGGCAGAGCAAAGAAATCAGCTAAAAAACAAAGAGTGTAGTACATCTACACTTCCAATGCATTTAGCCTTTAATCTAAATCGATATTGATTGACTAATGCACCAACTTGTGCTCTAGGTATATGCTACATGTCTATCCTTAATTATAGCATGCAACGACCTTCATTTAATCTTCTTCTCTCAATGGTCGCATGCACACATAAGTCTGCTACTTTTGGGCGTTAATTCTGCCCTGGTCAATGTGTAAATCTCTAAATGTACAGTCTTTCCCGGACGTAGGGAGTAGGTTGATCACTTGAGCGTGAGCGTGTGTGTTGTGTCGTGTGCTGTGTGCCGCATGGGTGCATGAGTGTTGCGTGCGTCCATGTGTACGTATGAGTGTTGCATGTTGCATGCATGCATGCATGCATGGTGCTTACTCCCTCCCATTGACATGTTCATATTTGAAGCTTCCTCTGTTCCCTCCATATGGTGATACTCCCTCTGTTCCCAAATACGGAGTAAAATCCTCCCTCTGTTCCCAAATACGGAGTATTTGTCTTTCTAGAGATTTCAACAAGTGACTACGTACGGAGCAAAATGAGTGAAGTGAGCGTAGAGGCATAAAGATAATGTAGAAAGGAAGTCTTCGCGATCCATTATTCCCCATCTCGGTCAGAGAGAACTATTCAACTAGTCTTCGCAATGAAGTGACAATCCACGCTGCAGCAGATGGGACACTTAATTAATAAGCTGAACCAGCGTGTTGGTGTTACTAAATCAGCCTTACCTAGTACTACCATCATGTTTGCCAGTAGAGCACGCTTCTGTCCTCCATTAAGTGACATATGGGCCCTCTTGTGGCAGACACATATGTCATCGGTGTAACTATTTACACTTTGAAGGATGGTATATCCTGGTAGTAGTAGTAGTAGAATTGAGATTTAATGCACTTTCTTCCCCGTCTTCCACTCTTCTTCCTCCTCTCTTCTTGTTCCTCCTCTCTTCCCCATCGTCGGCCGCACACCATTTCCCCCCGCTCTCTACTCGCCCGCCTGCACTATCTTCCTTGGTAGCTCGCGTGTACCATATCCCCCCGCTCACTGCTCGACCACACGAGGAGAAGCTTCTTCGCTCGCTCGCCCGAATCCACTTCCCCGCTGGCTCACAGGCACCAAAAACCCCAATGGCAGAACCGACTGACACGCAGAGCCGCGATTGTAATTCCCTCCCTGATGTTCTCTTGGAGCAGATCTGTAATCGTATGGACCTACTCAGCACTGTTCGTCTGGCCACATGCTTGGTGTCTTTGTACCGTCTACTCGTCTGCAACCGGCCGGCTCTTTTCAAGACACCCTACTTGCTGATGCCCGATCCTCGCAAGTGGCCAAGACACCGACTTGACGATCCTACGGAGGTTGCCGTGGTGCCCCTCGACATGCTACCAGTACCCGTCCACTTGTCTTTCATTCGCGTCCACTACTGGATGGGCATGAAGTCCAACTGGATCGTCCTCATCCACCAATCCGGTAGTCCGTGGCGTCTCGTCGATATCTACACCCAGCGAGAGATCACCCTTCCATCTTTGGATACCGCCACCATTGAGCCTCGCGGCCTATCGGACACTCCTGTCTACTACGCACGAGACGCGTCGAGCTTTTGGCTCGACCTCTGTTTACTGAAGGTTGTAATCTGCGAAGTGCCCACACCATCAAAAGACTACATGGATTACAAGCTCATTGCCATGTTCAACATGGGATTAGTCTATCTGGAATCCGGTCGCCATACATGGTTATGGCTCTTCGTCGATCCTCTTTACCCAACACTTCTGTCTTATGCTATAGTGCACGATGGCATCATTTATGCGGTCGGTGCACAGATTAGCTGCCTATACTGGTGGAATCCATCGTCATGTAATTGTTCTGTCTCATCTCATATTTACCTTAGGAATACGACTACCTGTTCATTGTTACAAATTTAGAATATATAGTATGTCTATAACCACATCATTGCTATATGTTCCTCTCATTTCCTAGATTTTTATGACCACACATGTTATTGTTAGATTTGATACGAGAACAATTGGTATATAATGATTGTTAGAATAGATATTATGAGTATAACCTCATGATTGCTATATGTTACTCTCATTTCCAGGATTTTTATAACAACACATGTTATAAAATAGAGTTGATATAATAACTATAGTAAGTGCTATGGTAGAATATGAGTAGGCCCTGTCATATTTGTTTTCCTCTCATTGTTACATGATGTTTGAACCATGATATATTGCTAGAATATGAAAGCCATTGGCTTATTTTTTTAACTTGGGGTATGATTATGACCAGGGCATTGCAATTCTCTGTCTATGATATGTGTCACTGTTATAATAATCTTAATTCCACACATACTCTGAACATGATTGTTTATTTTTGTCCTTTTGGTCTCCAATTTGAATTGTTGCAGTAGATGCAAATGCGATGGCCTTCATGATTCCAGGACCTGGAATCATACCAGGCGATGGGCGGTGGTTTATCGCTTGTTCAGCTGACGGTGGTCATTTGATGCTCATTTGCATGTACCAAATTAACCAAACCATTTCATCAAACCACATGCAGTACAATGCCTGGGGCGTTCGTGACATTGATGGCTATGGATGCTTCGTGTTTGAGAAAGATCCCAGCTCCGTTGCGCCAGGACTATTCAACTAGAGGCGGGTTTACAGCCTCGGCAACCACTCCATGTTCCTCAGGCTCAATTATCCGATCATCCAACCAATCATCGATCATATCACCGGCGATGATTACCATGCTATGCAACTTCCATTCGCCAGGGGGGACTGTGTTTACACATCATACCATGGGTTTCATGAATCACCATATCCAGAGATTCGTCGACACAGCTTGTTGCCAGATAATCTTCAGTGTGTGAAAGGCATCAAGCTACCATGCGATGGATGGCTTTTGCAAACCTGACATGCGGTGATGTGGTTCATGCCAACAGCAAATATGCACAACTTGATTTGTACTGATATGTAGACTGAGCCATGTATTCTGCTGCTGTAGCACGACCCTCTTTTGTTGGATATTATGTATTGTTGTTAGTTTGAAGCACTCCTCTGGTTTGAAGGTAGATACCTTTCTGGGATCAAGTGCATCCTAACTCACCTGCGCAGGATGTACTGATAATGATGATGGAGATGTTGTGCAGTATACACACACACACACACACACACACACACACACATAAACACTATTCTGATCACGGGATCAGAATAATATTCTGATCACAACCTGACCTGCCCTGCTAGTAGTACGTTGAACTTCCCTGTGAACTAGGTTGAACTTTCGTCAACATTGCCGAAATGGGGTTTGCGATATACCGTTGGAAAGCTATGGACACCAATATCATGACCTAACTTAAATTTTTGGCAAAATATAAGCAGTTTAAGAGCAGTTTTGAAAACAGTTTTTTCTTCGTACAAAAAACGTGAATCATATTTTCGATTGCATTTCTAAACCGTTTATCAGAATGAGGCATATAATATGGCATTGGAAAGCTGCTCCAAAACCGCTCCTTCCACATGTTGAAAATTTTCTCTAATTCCCTATGGTTAAAGAGTAATTTGAAAAAATGTAAAATTTCATAAACCGGACAGCTGAGTTCGTTTTTTTGATGTCATTTCTAAACGGCTAATCCAATGGAGGCATATGATATGGCATTGGAAAGCTTATGAAAATGCGCTACTTTTTCATCTTGAAAGTTTTTTCTCTAATTTTGAATGGTTTAAGAGTAATTTAGAAAATGGTCCAAGTCCTACCGAGTTCGTATTTTTGAGCTAATTTTTAACTGTTCGTCCGAATGCAGCAAATGATATGGCGTTGGAAAGCTTGAACTAATGCGAAACTTTTTTGTATATATTGTTTCTCCCAATTCTTTACGGTTTTAAGTTATTTTCAAAAATGGCGAAAATCATATTTTCGCCGTAATTTCTACAAACTTTATCGGAATTGGGTAAATAATATACTGTTGAAAAGCTATGGAAAATGCGAAACTTTTTCATGTTGATGGTTTTCTCTGATTCTTAGCCGTTTTCAAGTAATTTCAAAAACGGAGGGATCATTCGTTCTGCCTCTATCACGAAACAGATTCTTCGAAAATGCACCGCGGGAAGAACCTGAACTTCTCAGCATATCTACCTGAACTTCACTCTGTTTTCGACATGCTTTTTTCTCTCGCAGATCTCCATCCACTACTCGTAGTTCTCCATCCACTCCCCAGAATTCAACGAGTGATATACCGATGAAAAGCTGCTTTAAACACGCAACTTTCTCGTGTTGATTATTTTCTCATACTTGCGATGGTTTTAAAAGTTTTTCATCTGAAATTCAATCAGTGTAGTAGTCGAACTTCCTGCTGTTCTCAAGTTTAACTTCTATGATGTATTTTCCTTTGTATTTTTCTCATCCATTCGTCAATGTTACACAAATGATATTTTTTTGTAGAAACCTCTCTCACAATAAATTTTTTAATTTTTTTTGACCGAGGAGTTGAACTTCCACAAATGATATTCCTGCCATTTTGAAGTAAATTAGAAAATGGCGAGATCATGATTTCTGCCTTCATCATGAACGGAAACGCACTCCATGAAGTAGTTGAACTTCTCGAGCATGTACGCAGTTTATTCTGGTTAGTTGTGTTCTATATGATGTTAGTGTAATCTAGAAACAATTTTTAGCAACTAAATACTAGTTTTAAATAGGAATCTCGCCCGTTGGCGAATTTTGCACTCGGGTCGTGATGAAATTGCGTTTTTTGCAACTTTACTGCCTGAGTGGTTCGACCTGAACTTCCCCCTGTGTTTGGTTGAACTTCCGCCAAATTGCCCAAATGAGGCTTGGTATATACCGTTGGAAAGCTATGGACACCAGCAGCATGACCCAAATTATTTTTTTTGGCAAAATGTAAGCGGTTTAAGAGCAGTTTTGAAAACCGTTTTTTCTTCATACAAAAAATGCGAATCGTGTTTTTGATTGCATTTCTAGACCGTTTATCGGAATGAGGCAAATAATATGGCGTTGGAAAGCTACTGCAAAAACGCTCCTTCCACATATAGAAAGTTTTCTCTAATTCCCTATGGTTAAAGCGTAATTTCGAAAATCGTAAAATTTCGCAAACCGAATAGCCGAGTTGGTATTTTCGATGCCATTTCTAAACGGCTAATGCAATTGAGGCAAATGATATGGCGTTGGAAATCTTATGAAAATGCGCTACTTTTTCATGTTTAAAGTTTTTTTTTACAATTTTGGACGGTTTAAAAGTAATTTAGAAAACGGGCCAAGTTCATCGAACTACTCTTCTATTTTAAATTGAACTTCTTGGGTTTTTTTTTCAATTTGGAAATCTGGGTTCTTCATATACATGGAACTATTCTAGTTATTAAAATTGAACTTTTTGATTTTTTCAATTTGGACTTCTTGGTGTTATTCATTTGTAACGGGGGAAAATCATAGTTTGTAATAAACATCGTACAAATTCTATGTTATTTCGAACTTAACTTCTTGGTTTATTCGTTAGTAACGAGGAAAATCAAAGTTTTTGTAACGAGGAAAATCAAAGTTTTTTATATATATCAGACTTCTCTATTTTTGTAAATTGGACTTCTCGGTTTATTTTTTATTAACAGAAATATCCTAGTTTTGTAATAAATATTGGACCGTCCGTTATTTAAATTTGAACACCTAGAGGTTTTTAAATTTTAGAAATGATGAAAGTCCTTTTTTATGATTTTTCAACTTCTCTATTTTAAAATTTGAACTTCTTTTATTTTTTATTTTTAGGAACGGTGAAATATCCACTTCAAAGTGCTCTACTATTTTTTGTTTGGACTTCTGATAATCTTCTCATTAGTAGATTTAGATTTTCCCATTTTTATACATCGAACTATTATGTTATTTTATTCTGAACTTCTTGTTTCCATTCTATAATGATGAGGAAAATTTGAGTTTTCTATAATCATGGAACTACTCCATCTTTGTAATTTGGACTTCTTAGTTTTATCTCTTAGTAAAAGAAAAAAATCCTAGTTTTTTGTAATAAACATCAAAACACTCCTCTATTTTTATTTGAAGCTCTAGGTTTTCTTACAAATTGGAAAAAAATCATTGCTGTCTATGGGAATTATTTGAACATTTTTGTTTTGTCATTTTCTTCAACCTCTCCATTTTATTAATTTTGAACTTTCAGAGTTGAAGAATTTCTGGATAAGGACCGACTTTCTTCTTCGTTTACTCACATAGTACTGCTCCTTTTTTAAGTTGAACTTCTGGATTTTCCTCAATGAAATAGCTTCCTTCTTATTTTTGTAAACTCGGGTTTTTCTTTAGTATTTGACTTTTGAACTTCCAAAATTCTTTTTGATGAATTGATCCTTTTTTCCGATGAATCCCCACATTTTTTTCCTTTCTTATATTATACCCCCTCCATCTCAAAATAAGTGACCCAACTTTGTACTAACTTTGCACTAAAGTTAGTACAAAGTTGAGTCACTTATTTTGGGATGGAGTGATACTTTTTTTAACTTGAAAACTTTTGAATCACGAATTCAAAAGAAGTCATTTTTAATTTGAATTTCTATAATACATTTCACTTACTAGGTAGTTATAATACATGACCTTTACACTCAGTAATATATGAACTTCTTAGAATATAATTTTCATTAAGCAATTTTAAACACAACACATATATGAAGAAGGTCAAAGATGCGGACGTGGGAGCATCTACATGTAAGAAAGTTTTGGGAGATCTTTTAACAATGCAAGGTCAAAAGAAGTCTCACGTCCATCAAAATTTCATAACCTGGAGTTCTGTACTTGCGAAAAATATTAACTATCAAACATCATCACAATAACCTAAAGAAAAAAAGTCGGTTCTCATTGACATATCAACAAGCATGTACAGAGCACATAATCAGAACTTGTTCTCTACATCAACTTCACACTATGGTGCCCATCAGTAGCTGAGAGAGGTAGGGAGAGGTTCCTGTTGGGGCAGGGCTCATCATAAGATGACCGATTTTTCTACCCTGGCCTCTTGGAGCACTAGACGAAGGAGAGGCGGGACTGTTGCAAGCTGCTCCTGCTGATGGCTTCAGGGTGGACTATCGTGACGCTCGGTGAGCAGGCGAGCATCCACGCAGTTGGGCAACGCCCCTCAGCTCATTATAGTGAGCAGAAGCAGTTTACTAATAGTAGCAGTA
This sequence comes from Triticum aestivum, assembly GCF_018294505.1. Classification (NCBI taxonomy): domain Eukaryota; kingdom Viridiplantae; phylum Streptophyta; class Magnoliopsida; order Poales; family Poaceae; genus Triticum; species Triticum aestivum. The sequence continues at coordinate 346,468,532 of NC_057812.1, read as the reverse complement.
GCAGCTTGTGCTTTGAGAACAAGAAACCACGAAGTGGAGAGAGGGCTTGAGGCCTGCGACTCCTGCTCCATTTTTCTTTTGCATTTTTTCCTGAAGGATTTCTGAAACTGAAACCAACATATCAAAACACCAGTTTTTTGCTTGCACTGATACTATTGAACTTCAGAAAAATAGAATAGAACTAGAACTAGACAACACAATTTTAAACTGAATAATGAGGATAGATAATATTTGTGAAGGACGTATGCGCCGAACTATTGTTTACATGGCTGGTGAACCGTGGTCAAAGCTAAAGTGGAATTGGCAGAACATACAAACATACATACACACATATATGGAGGGAGAAATTATATGTGCACACACTTAGTAATGCATGAACCTTCTGGGTTAGTAATACATGAACTTCTTTATATAGAATTTTTTCTCACGTTCACATGCACATTTGTTTTTCAAAACAAAAGATCGGTATACAATTTGGCAAAAATGGAGACATGCACGCATATATAAGTGGTTGGGCAAAACAACAAACTGTGTGTATATGGCCATGGAAAGCCGCAGCTAACTCTCAAGAAGCAGAGAGGTGCCTGAGGAGGTGGACGGTGACTAGCACCCGAGTCTTTTTGTGTGCTCTGTTTTTTGTGGTGATAACAGGAAGAGAAGGTGTCGCGGCTGGGGATGGAAACTAGTAGAAATGACCCAGAAAACTATTCCATGGAGACAGTGCAGCCATTAGCCTACTAACCAACTACTTTTAATATACAGATTCACAAACATTCTACCTGCTATAATTTTTTAGTGCACAGAATTGGTTAATGAACACATTGGCCGCTGAATAATCAAACATTTGACTGAAGTATATTGCACTTACAGTGATACATAACCAGTTCAAGTTGTTTAGGTATAGAAAAACTTTAGGTTCTTTTACCTACACAATAACAGACACCTTTGAGAGCAGAATTTTACAATGGCAGGGTGGCCTCGACGCAGATGGATGATGGCGACCCTGATGAAAAAAGATGGATGCCCTATCACAAGGCCCTACAAAATATACATAGTTATAGTCCACTTTATGATCTTCAGAAAATCAACACACTGAACTTCTGGAGGACCAGATGCTAACCTTTTTTTGTTCACAGCGCTGGTGCTGACCTGTAATTAAAGAGAGACCAGATGCATCCAGGGGAGAAATAATGGTATGGGCGTGGTAGGGAGCAGGACATTCGCCGTGTGGGGGAGAAGGAAGGTCGGAGGTAGAGTGGGAGTGGCCATTGTACTGTTTGGAGAAGGAATCCGTCGGCGATTGGGCAGGTCAGCCATAGAAGCCCAGGCAGATGTGGATCGTGGTCGAGGAAGACGGCCACCACCTCGATGGGTTGTAGCGGCCGGTGCAGGCCATCTATGGAGGAGGTGCAGGCTGCAGCGGGGAGGGACCGCGCCGGTCGCGAAGGAGAATTGCCAGGCGTGCGCCGGCTGCGGGGAGGGAGCGCGCCGTCCGAGGAGGGAGCTCGCCGTCCGCAGGGAGGGAGCACGCGGGCTGGGGAGGGAGCGTACCGACCGCGGGGAGGGAGCGCGCCGGCCGGGGAGTGAGCATGCCAGCCGCGGGGAGGGAGCGCGCCGGCCGCAGAGAAGGAGCGTCCTGGCAGGGGAGGGAGCGCACATGCCATGGGGAGGGAGTGCATCGACGGCGGAGGAGGAGTGGCGACGACAACACAGGTCGTGGGGGCGGCGACGAGATCTGGTGTTCGGCGCAGGGAATCGAGGGAGGGGGTGGGGATCGGGGCAGCGGGTCGGGTGTGTTGCGTTTTTTTTATTATGTCCGGTGGGTTTCTCGGGATCTCAGGAGGATCTCATCGGGCCCTTATAGGGCTGGCTGTGATCCAAATAACTATTCTAATCCCGGGATTAGAATAGTGCTACTATATATATATATATATATATATATATATATATATATATATCACTTAGGCTTCAAGTGCGTACTTGTTAGTTAAACCTATGGTTAAAATGTGACACTAAATACGACTAGTAAGTAGTACAGTAGCAGTACTAGTATACGTCGGTCAAATTATTCATCATGTCCACACAATGAATTGACGTGACAACATGCTGCGCGTGAGGTGACACAAGAATCCCGGCGGTGTGTGCGGGTATTCTGGACTTCAGATTTGGAGTACCACTTATCTGTCAAAATCTTTCATCATTCACTTAAAATAGTCGATTGATCATACATTGAGTACCATATAACTGGAATTAACCCATGCAAGTCGAAGAAGGATTGGCCGGTGCTGCCGGCTGGCGTCAAGTTCGATCCCACGGATCAAGAGCTGATCGAGCACCTTGAGGCCAAAGTGAGTGCTGACAGCGTGAGATGTCACCCTCTCATCGATTTGTTCATACCAACCATCAACAGCGAGCATGACACATGCTACACCCATCTTGAGAAACTTCCAGGTAAGACACCGATCGGCCGTCTACTTGCACAAACATATTCCTTTGTTTATAACTCTATTTTTATTTTTAGACACAGACCTGGTGAAGCAATTACAATTTGACAGCTAATAAAAAGTGAAACAAGTGACTGCAACATGTCAAAGATGTTATGAAAATGCCAACTACGTACATTAAAACATGTATTCGACAATAGTGCAGGTATCACATAGAGTGGCCTAAGCAAGCATTCCTTCCAGCGCAATTCCAGGGCATTCAAAAGGGGCACGTGGACGCGTCGCAAGATACAGCCAGACTGCGGCATGGACGCGATGTGGCACAACACCGGCAATACCTTGCCGGTGATGGTTAACGGCCAGCAGACGGGCAGCAAAAAGGTTCTGGTGCTGCACACCAACAAGAACTTTGACCAGCAGAGGACCAACTGGGTGATGCACCAGTACCACCTCGGGGACCTGGAGCAAGAGAAGGAGCGGGAGCTGGTCCTCTGCAAGATTTTCTACCAGACGAAAACTAGGGCCAGGAGTAAAAAGATTATAAGTTAGTTTGGTATTGGTACTTGTACTACCTTGTTGTCCGCAAGTTGGTATTGTTGTTAACGATCTTTTGGTATGAACTTGGCATTTTCTTCCAACCATCATGCCGAGGGTTGACGTGGATATAAAGCTGAATCATTTGTTCAGAAACGAATTTTCAGGCACCTGATTTTTATTTGATGGGTAACATAAGCACCTGCCATTCGAATTCCCAGTTCACCAAATTTTTTGAAACAAGTGCATGCTCTTATTATCACGATGAAAAAACAATATCCCTGCTGCATCCCAGTTATCAGTCTGTACTTGTAGAATTCTCTCGTTTATTGAGCACGTATATTGTTTTTTCAGGTCGAGCAAGTTTCAACTGGGCTGTAGACTGCCCATGATGGGTTTTGTTTTTAACAGGCCCAGCCCATGACGACAACAGGGCACAAAGATCCAGCAGGTATCTACTGGCCTCTGGCTCACCAGCTTTAGTTATATTTTGTCTTACAACATCCGCACGCACTTTTTTTACTGAATCAAACACATATCCCAGTTCTATTTTCCTCTTGAAACGCATGTCCTACATCCGTTTTCTAATCTCCACCTATAGTTTTACTAGTTCATATACACATATCATTATATTGAAACCTTTTCATATTAACATCCTTATTTTTGTTGTTGTTTTCCCTCCTAGTGTTGATTTTTTTACCATTGGTTTTCCCTTAAACTAATTCAATTGTCCCACGTCTTATTTGCTTACAAAAACAAAATGATTTTTTGGCAAATTAATAAGTTCTTAAACAAATGTTTATCATTTAGGGATTACAAAAGTTCGGACTCCACCGAAATATGCAAAATAAGGTTGAGCTTTTTGACCGTGGTCCTGGGCAGAAATGGGTTGTAATAAATTACTTAACAATTAGCAAATGGGCTGAAAATTATGAAAAAATAGCGAATCGGCTCTATGTTGTCTGCCACATATTTGGAGGCTGACTTGTGGGCCTACTAAGTTCATGTGTACACAAGGTTTATCATAAAAGAAACTTAGTCAACAATCGACTCTACCAGCGTCAGACCGTTAGATGTCAATCTAACGACAATCGTGCTTCTTCAGCCTTTGATCTTCCTGCCCCAGCCGTGCAAACCAGCGCTGTCGGAACCGCCTGCTCCCGCGTCCCATCGCCGGCTGTACTGCCGGGCAGGCCTCACGGCCCCATCATATACTCACATCCCTGGCCTGTCTATCCCTCTACTCACCCACACCGCCTATTATTTTCCGGCAACGACAGCCGAACCAGTCAACCCTCGTACTCTCCACTGCATGGGCAGCCACTGTCGTGTCCTCCCCGGCTCCGTGTCATTCCCTTTGTAGGCCTCGCCGTCATCCATCGCCCTAGTGCTCTCGGCGCGGCGTGGTCAACGTGGTCAACAAACGACATCCATCGGAAGTGGACTGTACGTGGAGAGGCTAACAGCTGGGTCCATGGCCGCACACAAAAAAATGCCTCCTTATTACGTGCAAAATAATGATTCCTCCACCTGAGATTTGGGACCCGCCGGAAGGGCCTCTGTATTTCGCGAAAAAAAATGTTCCCTCCGCTGATAGGTCAGACCCACCAACTATATCTTCGCACGCAAGGAAGTGCCTCCTTATTGCGCACAAAAAAATGAATACCCCCCTACCAGCTGGGACCCACCATAGTGGGAGGCAGACTTGTGGGCCTACTAAGTTGACGGGGACGGAGGGCTTTGTCGATTTAGTCAATATGAACGATTCTAGCTCCAGTGACAGTACGATGTCCATCCAACGGCCTTAGTGCTTCTTCAACCTCTGGTCTTCTTGGTCCAGCCGCCCAAAGCAGCGCCGGTCGTGCCGCCTGCTCCCGCCTCCCGTGGCCGGCTGTGCTGCCGTGGAGGCCTCACCGCCCCCATACTACTCCCACCGCTGGCCAGGCCATCCCTCCACTCACCCACACCCCCTGTTATTCTGCGGCGACGGCAGCCTCACACCGCAGCCGAACGAGTGAACCCTCGTACTCCTCTCCACGTGGGCATCCACTGCCGCGTCTTCCCCGGCTCCGTGTCGTCCCCTTCCTAGGCCTCGTCGTCGTTCACCGCCTTGGTGCTCTCGGCGCGGCGTGGTCAATGTGGTCAACGACCGACTTCCATCGGAAGAGTACTGTACGTGGAGAGGCTGACAGCTGGGTCCATGGCCACAACCCAGTTTTTTGTGATTGGCCAAGTAAGTCGCTTTGTCAGGCCTGTTGGGCTGCGAATCTTTCAAGACAAGGAGACCTTCATTCGGCTGGCCGAGAAAATGGCCTATCAGTAATGGGAAATGGGCTGTACATTTTTAAAACACATCAAACCGGCAATTAGTTTCAAATTTCTTTTTTTTCATTTCGAGATTTTAAATTGCATTGATTTTTATGCATGGACAATTTGTTGGATTTTAAATTGATATACATTTATTTTTAAAATCAGTTTGAATGTGACTCAAAATTTCGGGATTAAAAACAGTTCGGGCCGCACCGAAATATGCAAAATTTCGTATAATTTTTTAACCGTGGCCACAATATGGGCTGTAATGCTAACAAAAAGAATATGGGCTCCAAAAAAACCTTAAGAATTAGCAAGTGGGCTGTATATTATTAGAATAATGGCAGATGGGTTGTATGATGTTTTCCACAGATTTGAGGCTTTCCTAAAAAAAAGGTTGACGCACAAGCAGTGACTGTTGGATGTCCATCCAACGGCCGTCGTGCTTCTTCAATCTCTGCTCTTCCTGCTCCAGCCGCTCAAACAAGCGCCGGCGGGACTGCCTGCTCCCTCCTCCCCATGGCTGGTTTTGCTACCGCGCAGGCCTCACCGCCCCACCGTACTCCCATCGCTGGCCTAGCCATCCCTCTACTCACCCACATCTGTTGTTATTCTCTGGCGACGATAGACGAACTAGTAAACCCTCGCACAGTCGTACTCCCCTCCGCGTGGGAAACAACTGGCGAGTCTTCCCTGCCTCCTTGTCGTTCCCTTCCTAGGTCTCCCCGTCGTCCACTGCCCTGGTGCTCTCGACACGGCCTGGTCAACGTGGTCAACATGGTCAATGACTGACATGCATCAGAAGTGGACTGTACATGGAGAGGCTGATAGCTGGGTCCACGGCCGCACGCAAGGAAATGCCTCCTTATTACATGCAAAATAATGATTCCTCCACCTGACATCTGGGACCCACCGAAAGGGCCTCAGTATTTGGCGAAAAAACCTTACCGCCGTTGATAGCTTGGAGCCACCAGCTATATCTTCACACGCAAGGAAGTGCCTCCTTATTACGCACAAAAAATGAATAATCCCTCTGCTAGCTGGGACCTAGTATAGTTGCAGGCTGACTTGTGGGCCTACTAAGTTGATGGGGATGGAGGGCTTTGTCAACTTAGTCAATATGCACGATTCTAGATCCAGTGACCGTACGATGTCCATCCAACGGCCGTAGTGCTTCTTCAACCTCTGGTCTTCTTGCTCCAGCCGCCCAAACCAGTGATGATCGTTCCTCGTGCTCCTGCCTCCCGTGGCCGGCAGCGATGCGGCGGAGGCCTCACTACCCCCTACTACTCCCACTGCTGGCCAGGCCATCCCTTTACTCACCCACACCCCCTGTTATTCTGCGGCAACGGTAGCCTCACACCGCAGCAAACCAGTGAACCCTCATACTCCTCTACGTGTGGGCATCCACTGCCGCGTCTTCCCCGGCTCCGCGTCGTCCCCTTCCTAGGCCTCGCCGTCGTCCACCGCCCTGGTGCTCTCGGCGCAGCGTGGTCAACATGGTCAAGGAACGGCTTCCATCGTACATGGACTGTACATGGAGAGGCTGACAGCTGGGTCCACGGCCGGAGCAAGGAAGTGCCTCCTTATTACGCGCAAAATAATTATTCCTCCACCTGACAGCGGGGACCCACCGGATGGGCCACCATATTTCATGAAAAAAACTTTTCCCCCTGACTGCTGGGACCCACTAGCTACATCTTCGCACACAAGGAAGTGCGTCCGGGCATAAAAATGATTCGGCCCCCTGACTGCTGGGACCCACCAACTACATCTTCGCACGCAAGGAAGTGCCTGACAGTCGGGACCCACCTGGTCGAAGCGTACGTAGCGTCATCATTCTCGTCGTAAACGTGTACGTACATACTGGTCGATGTAGAGGCACGCACGTGTCATAGTAGAGGCACGCACGTAGCATGTACACGTACGTACAGCGGCCAGTGTGGAAGAAAGAAAATACGGCCACACACGTACATATGGGCAGGGTCTCGAATGCCTACTCGCGCATACGTATGACCAGGGCTCGTGTACATGGCTGGGTCAGAACGGAGAAACAGAGTCGTCGTGTTCATGGGGAGCCAACCGGCTGGGTCGGAAAGGAATGCGTCATCGTGTTCATCGGGAGGGCTTGGACGGAACAGCTGATGTAAACGAGGCCTGGCATACCGCAGAACGGCAGAAACAGCCTTGTGTTCGACCGACCATGTTCGAAATGGGATCCTGTTCATCGGGAGGGGTCTGGCGTACCGCAAAATGGATGAAAGGGACCTCCTACGGTCGAAACGGGGGTCCTGTTGATCGGGAGGGGTGTGGTGTACCACAAAACGGAGGAAACGGACTTGTGTTGGAGTGCTACGGTCGAAACGGGGGTCCTGTTCATCTGGAGGGGTGTGGCGTACCGCAAAACGGGACTCCACGGGATACTGTTCATCTCCACCGTCGACCCCCTCCAGCCTCCACGGGCTACTGTTCATCCACCGTCGACCTCCTCCAGCCTCCACCTGCGACTGTTCATCCATGGCCTCCTATTCATCTAGCCTCCACCGCGCGCTACTCCACCCGCTACTGTTTAACCAACCCTCTCCACGGGCTCCCGTTCAACCACCCCTCCACAGGCTACTGTTCATCCAACCCTCCACCATCTACTATTCATCCTGCCCTCCACGGGGTGGTCCTGTTCATCCAGCCCTTCACGGGGGCCTGTTCATCCAGCCCCAACCGGCTCGATCGATCGGGGTCCTGTTCATCCAGAGGAAACACCACGGGGTCCTGTTCATCCACCCCATCGGGAACTATTCATCCAAACCCCCCAGCAATGCTCACTGTTCATCCAGAGGCAACACCACGGGGCCCTGTTCATCCACCCCCACCGGGAACTGTTCATCCAAACCCCCCCAGCAACGCCCACTGTTCGTCCAGAGGCAGCATCGATCGGCTTCAGTTAGTAGTTGTAGCAAAGGAATCGCTCGATCGGGTTCAGTTAGCACCCATTGATCGATCGCTCGGGTTCAGTAACGCGTAGCCTGCAGTGCAATCGCTCGGGTTCAGTTAGAGCCCAACGCCTCGCTCGGGTTCAGTTAGAGCCCAACGCCTCACACCCACGCGCATGCGTGTACGAGAGAAACGTGCATCGCTCGGCCCCGACCACCCACCGTAACCGGGAACACCCCGATATTTTCCTCGCCCTCGCTTCTACCACGGTTTTTTCCGTCATGGACGGCCCAAAGAATGTCATGCAGCTGCGTCTCCGACCCGCCCAGGACGAAAAGCCCATTTTCTATCATGAATTTTTTGTCATAGAAGTAGGACCCCACCACATCTATGATGATACCGTGTTTTGTCACAATTATTGTCATACAAGTGTCATAAGTATGATATCATTTTTTTGTTCGGCCCAAAATATCACAAATGTGTCTTTTTTTTGTAGTCTAGACTTGATGTAGAAGCCCTCCGTGATCGAATTCCCCTCCGGCAGGGTGCCGGAAAAAGTTCCTAGATGGGATCTCACGGGTATAGAAGGTTGTGGTGGTGGAAAAGTGTTTTTGTGGATGCCTTTGTTGGTTTGGGGATATATAGGAATATATAGGCGCGGAAATTAGGTTAGGGAGCGCATGAGGGGCCCACAAGGATGGGGGCATGCCCTAACCCCCTAGGTGCGCCCTACATCCTTATGGCCGCCTCGTGGCTTCTCCGACTTCATCTCCAAGTCTCCCGGTTGTCTTCTGGTCCAAGAAAAATCATCGTGAAGGTTTTATTTTGTTTGGACTCCGTTTGATATTCCTTTTCTACGTAACTCAAAAACAGGGAAAAAATAGGAACTGGCACTGGGCTCTTGGTTAATAGGTTAGTCCCAAAAGTAATATAAAATAGCATATTAATGCATATAAAATATCCAAAACGGATAATATAATAGCGTTGAACAATCAGAAATTATAGATACATTGGAGACGTATCAGCAGGTATGCCAAAGACACACTTGGCCGGGTTAAGTATCATCTTGTAATCCCGGATATTGTCAAAATTTTCTCTCAAATCATCCAGGAGAGTCTCCTTCTTTCTAGATTTGACCATGATATCATCACCATAAGCATGAACATTACGCCCAATTTGACTGTGAAGACAATTCTGAACACAACGCCGATAAGTCGCGTGAGCACTTTTAAGCCCAAAAGGCATAGAAACATAGCAGAAAGCCCCAAAAGGTTTGATTAAGGACGTCTTCTCTTGGTCTTTAACTGCCATCTAGATTCGATGATGACCAGAATAAGCATCCAGGAAACATAAGCTCTCACAACCCGCCATTGCATCAATGATCTTGTCAGTACGGGGGGGGGGGGGAACGGGTCAGCTGGACAAGCTTTGTTGAGATCTGTATAGTCAACACACATACACCATGTGCCGTTCTTCTTGAGTACAAGAACGGGATTAGCCAACCACTCAGGGTGAAAAACTTCAATAATCAAACCAGCCGCTAAGAGCCAGGCTACCTCTTCCCCAATAGCCTGACATCGTTATTCATTGAAACGATGAAGGAACTGTTTAACCGACTTAAACTTAGGATCCACATTAAGAGTGTGCTCAGCGAATTCTCTTCACACGCCTGGCATGACAGAAGGTTTCCATGCAAAGATGCCCCGATTCTAATGGATGAATTCAATGAGCGTGCTGTCCTATTTAGGATCCATATTAGCCCCCACTGTGAACTGCTGAGATGAGTCGCCAGGGACAAAGTCAACCTACTTAGTATCATCAGTTGACTTAAAATTCAACAAAGGGTCTTGCTCAGTGGTGGGCTTCTTCAAAGGGGTCATATCCGCTGGGTCAACATTATCCATATAAACTTAAGCTCCTAAGTACCCCAAGCTAACTCTGCATAAGCCGCTCTCCTTCCTCACATTCCAATGCAATTTTCCGATCACCATGGATCGTAATTGTACCCTTTCGCCCTGGCATTTTGAGCTGTAAATAAACATAGCACGGGCGAGCCATGAACTTATTATAAGCCGGCCGTCCGAACAACGCATGATATAGACTCTTGATTTTAACCACCTCGAACCACAACGTCTCTGCTCTGTAGTCATAGTCATCCCCAAAGGCAACTTCCAAAGCAATCTTTCCCACAGGATATGTCGACTTACTAGGTACTACACCATGGAGGACTGTGGAGGATGACTTAAGATCTTTGTCAGTTAAGTTCAGCCAACAAAAGGTGTCATAATACATGATGTTGATACTACTGGCACCATCCATAAGCCCCTTAGTGAATTTATAACCCCTGACCCAAGGGGCTACCACCAATACAAGATGAACCGTATTCTCAACCCTGGGTGGGTGATCCTCCTGAATCCACGTGGTATGGTATTCTGACCATTGTAAGTTTTGAGGTATTGCCGGCTCAATAGCACTGACCACACGCTTACGAACCTTCTGATCTCGCTTGTAGAGACTTGTAGTGAAAACGTGGTATTGACCCCAATTAAGCTGCTTCGGGTTACTCTGATATCCTAACTGATTATTTTGCTGCTGGTTGCCCTGATCGGGTTGCTGATTATGACCACCATGGTTACCTTGACCTTGATAGCCAGAGTTTGAGCCGCCACCGCCAAAGCCAGACCCCTGAGCACCAGATCCTTACCCGCTAGGCGGACCATTATTGATACCATGATTCTGACTAAAACTGTAATTCATGTACTCTCGCATGATAAAACAATCCTTCCAGGCATGAGTCGTTGGCTTATTAGGCAGACTATGTTTTGGGCAAGGGTCGTTGAGCATTTCTTCAAGATTAAAGTTTTTTCTTCCAAAGGACAGCTTACCATTGTCGTTACGACACCGATTTTTATATCTTGTGTTGGTGTTAGCTAAGAAATCTGACCCGCCATCGGGGTTTCGTCGCTTACCACCATTATCCTCGTTGTTGCCATTATTTCCTGCCACATTCTGCTGCTGACCCCTACCATTACCACTCTTCTTTCCTTTATTGGACTTCTCATCATCTGATACAGGGTCCTTAGTATATCAGAATCTGCATACTTAATGAGAGCCGCCATGAGCTCATCCATATCATTACCATAATGGTTAAGCCGCCCAAGCTTCTGCTTAAGGGGGTAAAGTGGTAGTTCTTCTACAAGACAAGAACCGCTTGACCTGCCGCAATGCTATCTGATGAGTGAGTAATAGCCGAGACCGGCCGGGCCCAATGGTGGGCTGACTCATCCTCATCCTGCACACAGTTGTCTAGATTGATGATCGTTAGGGGCTGCTTGCACATTCCTTGATTTTTTTTTGATGAAACACGCCTTCAACTCTGCCAATGAGTTGATGGAATCGGCAGGCAAGCTTTTTAACAATGTGCGAGCCGGTCCATCCAACATCATAGTAAAATACTTAGCATAGACCGCATCATTGACATCCAACATCTCCATGCCCAATTCATAACTCTCAATCCATCCTTCAGGAGGGATATCAGTTGTGTAATTAGGCACCTTACGAGGGCCCTTGAAATCCTTGGGCAGACGCTCATTACACAAGGCCGGTACTAAACACGGCACTCCCACTATCCTGGAAATTGACCCAGCTCCTACTGAAGCTAAAGGGGTCACCGGAGGCTGCTTATAAGCCCCTTGCTGAGCCGCCGCTTTCGCCTCACGATGAGCTCGAGCCTGATACACGATTTCTTGAGCATTGGCCAGTAGGTTATCATCATGGGGCGGGTCATCTCCACGGGGCGGGTTACGACGCCGCTCACTGCTGGAAACCGCCGACGACTCAATATGTCGGCTATAACTTCGACTTGGGCGCAGGGTGGAGTGAACTCGGTCAGCACTGTATGAGTAAGACACCTGCTGAGCAATAGCCGTTTGAAGTAGTTCCACAGTGTTACGGGTCTCTACCGGAACCGGTGACTCACCCTCGATCGGAATAGCCGCCAGTCGTGTTGCCACCGCTAACATATAATCCAATGAGTTAGAAAAATGACCAAGCGGCGGTGTCAAGAAACATGGTGTTTGATTGGGGGCGGTTTAGGTATCCGCTCCTCTCTCTGTGTCAGCTCAGGCTGGCGAGGTTGAGCTGCCACCCCACTTCCAGGCCCGTTCGGGTTTAACTGGGATTCACTAGGGTGCCCAAAGTGCTTGGACCTGCCCCAGGGGTGTTAAATAAACTCATGGGCTCATATTGCGAAGGTAGGGAAGACTGGTGCCTTCTACGAAGAACTGTGATGAAGAGCATCCTGCGACCATCCCCATGGACGTCCAAACGCCACCTAAAGAACAAATGGGACTGATGACAAGAGCTCGCGCATGCGCCATCGAGAACGAGGTCAATTCTTTCCTCTTCGAGTTTCATTCAGAATCACATATGAGTCGGGTCCTACCTCAAATGGAAATGTTGTGCATCCTTAGGTACCAATAAGAAGCACATGAGGATGCAAGGATGGAGACCCTAGCACCAGAGGAGAAGAAGGAAGGAGAAGGAAACGAAGACGCAGAGGCACTGAACCTCCCGGGTGCCTGGCCTCCCCTAGCCCTGGGTGCCCGGCCAGCTCACTGGGAGCAGCCCCTGAGCACCCCAGGTGCCCAGCTTGGATGGCCCTGGATGCCCGGCTTGGATGTCCCCGAGTGCCCGGCCTGGATGGCCCTGGGCGCCCGGCCACTTCCTGGCGCTGGCTGAGGCCGGCCGGGTGCACGGCTCAGTCACTACAGCCCCGCCTGGGTGCCTGGGCCACCAACCCTGGGTGCCCGGCCCAGCTCCAGCCGGCCCCTGCCCAGTTCGGGTGCCCGGACTCACCTAAGAACGTGCCTCTGTCCGGTCCGGTTGCCCGGGCCCCTTTACCCTGGGTGCCCGGACCCCTCCGTATGCCCGCTTGCATTTTGGGTCTTTTGGCCCTTCTATCTCCCTATCCCTCACAATTCGTCCCTAGGCTATATAAACTCCTCCCCTAGCTCATTTGAGAGGTTAGCAAAGTATTTGATAAACACTAGAGAGCTTTGCTCCTTGTATCCCCTCCTCTTGGAGATCAAGCCCCCACCTTGGGAAGAATCCTTTGGATTGTCAAGGCCTCCTCTTGGAGAAGATCAACATCAAGACCTCATCTCCTAGGAGTGGGAAGAAATTTACCTAGTGCTATTTTCCTTGAATTGTTCATGTATTCTTGTGGATCTCTTGTATGCTACTCTAGTGGATGTGTTATTTGGGTTTGTTAGAGTGATTTCCTCCTTGTGTTCTTGTGTGTTCTTGCCCTTTCCCCCTCCAAGTCTGAAAATATCCCCTCTAGGGTTTCACCCTACAACATCTTAGTATCATGAGCAAGGTTGATTCACATCTTGGAGTCCCATCCCCCCATTTGCTAGCTTGATTTTGTTGTTTTTCGTCCTAATTCGAAATTTCCCACAAAAATAGCCCCCAAAAATTTTCTTGCAATTTGTTGGATTTTTGTGAGATTTGGTTGTTTTGGTCCATGGATTTGTTGTTTAGCAAGTGGATCTATCCCCCTTGTTGGTGTCAAAACCGGAGGATCTCGGGTAGGGGGTCCCGAACTGTGTGTCTAGGATCGATGGTAACAGGATACAGGGGACATGATGTTTACCCAGGTTCGGGCCCTCTCTATGGAGGTAATACCCTACGTCCCGCTTGATTGATCTTGATGAATATGAGTGTTACAAGAGTTGATCTACCACCAGATCGTAATGGCTAAACCCTAGAAGCCTAGCCTGTATAACTATGGTAATGAGTATATCCTTTTCGGACTAACGCCTCCGGTTTATATAGACACCGGGGGGATCTAAGGTTTACATAGAGTCGGTTACATAAGAAGGAATCTTCATAATTGGTTGCCAAGCTTGCCTTCCACACCAAGGAGAGTCCAATCCGTACACAGGTATAGTCTTCGGCCTTCATGTCTTCACAGCCCATCAGTCCGGCCCATGGATAACAGGCCGGACGCCCGAGGACCCCTTAGTCCAGGACTCCCTCAGTAGCCCTTGAACCTGGCTTCAATGACGAGGAGTCCAGCACGTAGATTGTATTCGGCATTGCAATGTGGGTTCCCTTCTATCTGAACTTCAAGATAGTTTTCGGATGCGATGATAGTATCCGGACCTGTCACACACACCATACATAACTGTAGAGAGAATATATATTATTACACGAGTCTAATCTGCTGACGACCTCACGTCTGTCCGGTCATAATTTCGAACCGTTTTTCGTCTGCCGCTCCACGTTTCAAGACGCGGTTGCCATTGGTACGTCTTGTCGAAGCAGAGATCATGTCCCCTTATTATGGGATTCTCATCAATACGGGCGTGGGCGACCCAACCGTGCCATTTGCACGGCCCTTTGGAATAGGCGACTTTAAGGCCGGTGGGGAGATGCTTGATACTCATGGCCTTTATAAGAGGATAAGGATTCCCTTTCTTTACCCACACCCCTGCTCCCCCTCAGTCCTTCCGTCCCTGAGCTCCAGCACCCAAGCTTAGCTTTTCCCTCGTCCGAGAAAGCACTCCAAAGATGTCCGGATCCGGAGCTGGGGGCAAGTGGATGGCCTCCTCTGTCAACAAGAGGGATATCAAGGCGCTCCGGGAGGCCGAATATCTGGCCAAGGAGATCACTCACCGACTCTCGGCTAAGGGACAGATCGTCCCTACTCCATAGCCCCACGAGAGGGTTGTGTTCCTCACACATTTCGTCCGCGGGCTAGGCTTCACTCTTCACCCCTTCGTCCGTGGACTGATGTTTTACTACGGGCTAGAGTTCCATGACCTAGCCCCCAACTTCATCCTCAACATCACGGCATTCATTGTCGTGTGCGAGGCCTTTCTCCGCATCCCGCCTCATTTCGGCCTATGGATGAAGACCTTCAATGTGAAGCCAAAGGTGGTGAGCGGTCAACAAGCATAGTGCGGAGGCACCATGGTAGGCAAGATGCCCAACGTTACCTGGTCCGAAGGCTCATTTGCAGAGACGGTGAAAGGATGGCAATCGGGGTGGTTCTATATCACCGAGCCGCGTGACGTCAACCGGGTAGCGGCCCCTGAATTCCGATCCGGAATCCCGATGTGGCTCACCTCCTAGCAAGAGAGGGGCCTAAGATGGGGTCCCTCAGATGAGCTGACTGGGCTCCAGACATGCATCCAGAGCATGATAGATAGGAAGATCAAGCTTGTCAATGTGGTCCAGGTTATGCTCATTGTCGGGTCCTTCCGTGCCAATGCCGGACTTGCTATATGTGGGAGTACTATACGGCCAAGCACCATACGTTACTAGAGCTCTTCGGCACGACGCACGAAGAAATCTGGAAAGTGCTCTTCAAGGCCAGCGAGATGCCACCGCCCATGACTGAAGATCGTGGGCTTAGCTTAAAACACCAGGCTAACTCGGTAAGCTCTTTTAATGTTTTCAAGGCGTACCCTTTACTAGCATATTTTGAGAAAAAAGCCTAAGCTTTCCTACCCGTGTTTTCAGGCCTGGGTCAAGATAGCGGAGGGGATTAACTGTTCAGCTCCGCTGCCCGAAGACCAAGAATTCCTATTATTGGCGAAAATGCTTTTTCAGCACCTTATGAGGTGCCAGAGAAGACGGCCAAGAAAGTGGCCAAAGGGGCCAAGAAGGGCCCTCGCCAAAAAGGCGCTCCGGATGTGATGTCCGATGACGAGACTTCCTCTTTGTCCGCTGACGATGACGATGAAGAGAAAGAGGAAAGCGACTCCCCACCTGAAGCGGGGAGGAAGAAGAGAGCGGCGCCCGCAGATCCAGAGGCGAAAGCGCCTAAGATGGTTAGAGGCTCCCACGCGGATAACACAATGTGGGATGTTGATAGCAGTCCGGAGCGACCTCGCCGGACCAAGCCTCGGGCCGCCTCGTAAGCACCAGAATCCGAAAACTTCTGGCCTTCCCGGTTCATAATATTGATATACCTTAAACCTTGTAATTGCAGTCCACCATGCGACGGCTGCCTGCGATCCTCGACAGAGGGGTCGCTAGACTCAAAGGAGATGGCTAGCATGTCTCTGCCACCTGCTCATTCCGTCTCTCCCAAGGGTGACGACGAGGTGGTGTCGCAAAAGACCTTCACCGACCGGGGGGGGGGGGCTTTCGGAGATCATCAGGGTGGCGCCCCAGGATGATTCCTCAGTAGCCGGACACATTGGGGAAAAAGCCCCTATGGGGACTGGTGACGGGGGCCGAGTTCCCTTAGGACCTGAGCCAGATACCATTCCGGAGATCCACGCGGCTCCAAAGTCCAGCGAACGGCATTCCCCAAAAGGAGGGAATGTGCCTGTTCCGCCGGTGACCTCTATCCAACCAGAGGCACCGGATAATCTGCTGGAGGTGTTACGAGGTGTCTCTATTGTGGATGAACACCACGCCCTTATGGGCACGGTAATAGAGAAGGTCTAGTTTGTAAAAAACGGACTGACCGAAGCCTGCGCTATCCTTCTATCAAGGTTTGAGTTAAGTAATATGTTTGTAGGATTATCACAGTATAGACAGTAGCCCCTGATGCTCTGTTCGGTGTTCGGAAAGAAAAAGCCGAACAGAGGATCAAGAAGAAATATCGCAGGAGTCTAACATAAGTTGTCTATGTGAATAAGCAGGCATCGCTGCAGGCTGCCACTGTTCATGCTGCGGAGGTCTCCAGACTGAAGCGGAAACTGGAGCTGGCCGAGGAAGAGCTCGGCCTCGTGAAGAAGCAGCTGGAGGATAGCCAGGTATGCAGTAACCCGTGGGTATGTTTTTAAAAAAATGAATAGTCCATCGAGACTGAGGTGTCATAAACTTTATTAGGGGCCACGACCGAGGTGGCAGCCCTCAAGAAGGCGTTAGCCAAGGATGAGGACAAAGCGGCCAAGGAACGCGCCGCACGCGAGAAGCACGAGGCCTAGGTTGGCAAGGCGCAGCAATAGCTCCAGGGCGCGGTCAAGATATTTGAGTCCTTGGAGCGCGATTGTAAGGCGCAAGAGTCCAAACTGGCAAAGGCCCGCCAGAGCGCACAAGATGCACGAGCCGAAGCCCAGAATGCCCTCCAGGAAATTCAGGCGGCCAAGGAGATTGCGGCGGGTAATTCTTTCACCATGCAAAGCAAGTTTGTAGAAGAAACGTTCCTTGTACTTATCGGAATTTGGGTTTTCCAGGGGCGTTCACGGATCTGCCGCGCAGTATATCAGATGATGCCGAGCATTACAGAGCCGAAGAAGGGATGTCTACGGAGAAGCTATTCTAGTCCCAATATCTTGGACCCGAACATCCGTTGCCCTTCATCGACCAGCAAAAGCAGTTGGTCGAGCTGCACAAGTCGGCAGAGCTAGCCATGAAGGACCTGATAGTCCGGTTGTGGCCTACCGAGCCTATGCCTAGTAGCTACTTCAGACTTGTTAAGCGGCTTGTAAGTGACTGTCCATGGCTCAAAGCCGTGAAGCGATCGGCCTATATTGAAGGTGCGTGTATGGCCTTTGCCCGTGTCAAGACGCATTGTGCAAAGCCTGATGCCAAGAAGCTGATGACCGAGGGGCCGCCGGAGGGCAAGGAGCATCGTCGACCCGAGCTCTATTTTGAGGGCGTCCTGGAGGGGTCCCGCCTTGTTGCGGAGCAATATTGGAAGGATGTCATATTCCCATGAGAACATTTGTATTATCCCGTCCTGTGATATGGAACAATGATGTTATGTATTATAATGCTTGTGATTTTACATTTTATCTCCTGTGCTGCCATTTATGAAATATGAGGGTTGACCAGTCGTCGGCTTCTACCCCCACGTAGATAGTACGGGGGTGTTCGGGATAAATCTAAACACTCTTTACTCCACATTATGGTCCTTAAAGGAGGTGCTTAGCGCAACGAACAAGGCAATCAGACTATGCGGCCTTTACCGCCCTCACTTAGACATATAAGTTTGACAATTAAGAAAGTTGGTGAAGCCCCTGGTATTCGGAAGGCCGAACTAGGGGCGTTGTACACGCCTAATCGGAGGAACCGATTCTTCGCAAGAAGCGGAAAAATCTTTAACGATTTGGAACCTCTCGAACAGCTGACCAGCTCTCTCCTCATCATGACAGCCAGTTTTTGGGTTTCTCCACTGAGGTGCTCGTCCGGACGAACTGGGACACAATTGCAGTAGTTCGGGGTATAGCAGAACGTAAGGTAGTAAGCACAGGAGCCGGGCAACCCAACTATTGACCAAAGACATGATTCGGAGCCGATGCATATAATGCTATAAGTTCGGGGTGTCGAACTATATTGGAAAAGTGTTCGGACTTTTATTGCCGTAATGTGGGGTGTAATGAAGCCCCTGGCGCAGTAATACGTACCATGGTGTACATGTGCAATAAGTAATATATACAAAGGTGAGGAAACACTAAAATTAAGTAATAAGCTAATGCCACCATTTATTCACCATTGTGATGTAATTAGTATGTCGAGGCGTACTTTGTGTAAGTAATGTAATTAGCAAGTAAGGCTATTTAACATGCCCCAACCAAGGGCGAGCTGCGTGCGGGTATGTAAAATAAGTATGGCAATCGTTTAATAGAGACCACCTAGGGATTCCCTTGTATGCTAGAGCTCCTTGCCTCCTTGGTGTGTTCTGCAAACGGGTCGTCCGCATAGACCTCGAAAAGAGAAAAAACTGTAATAAAGAGAAAAAAATAAAGGCGTGTGAATCCAGGGTCGGTCAAGCCGTACTGTGGATCGCGAGCGAGTTATGCCTCCATCAGTACCCATGGGGTTTTGAGTGCATAGTTATGTACGCGTGATATGGATGCCATTTCCCCATCGGGGCTGGGACGGAGGCCGAATTTACTAATTCAGCTCTTGACGAACCGAGCTGCCCTGTTTCCATGTAGTCCGAACCTTCTTATCGATGTCCAGGGGCTCGGCGGCCGGATTATGGTGCCGCTTGAGAAGGCTGCTTTGTACTTCTGCTGCTAGCTAGGGCTGCGGTATGCTCCTCTGTGCGGAGGGAGCCTTCCGTGTTTCCGTTTACTGTAATGACGCCGTGTTGACCGGGAATCTCGAGCTTGAGATAAGCATAATGTGGCACCGCGTTGAACCTAGCAAACGCGGTTCGTCCGAGCAGTGCGTGGTAGCCACCGCGGAAGGGGACGATATCAAAGATTAGCTCTTCGCTTCGGAAGTTATTCGGGGAACCGAAGACCACCTCCAGCGTGATTGAGACCGTACAACGGGCCTCTACGCCTGGTATGACTCCCTTAAAGGTAGTTGTCGTGGGCTTGATTCGTGAGGGGTTAATGCCCATTTTGCGTACTGTATCCTAATAGAGCAGGTTGAGGCTGCCACCACCATGCATTAGGACTCGTGTCATGTGAAATCTGTTGATGATTGGGTCGAGTACCAATGCGGCCGAACCGTCGTGACAGATGCTAGTTGGATGATCATGACGATCAAAGGTGATCGGGAATGACAACAATGGGTTGAATTTTGGGGCGACTGGCTCTACCGCATAAACATCCCTGATTGCGCACTTGTGCTCCCTTTTGGGGATGTGTGTAGCATATATCATGTTCACCATTTTGACTTGAGGCGGGAATTTCTTCTGCCCCCAGTGTTCGGCTGCCAGGGTTCTGTTGACACCAGATTTTGGCATGGTCACGAATCCGGGTTCGTATGCAAAAGTTAGAGGCAACACTTCGCGGGCCGGCCCTGAGTGAGAAAGTATTCGGCCTTTGCCGGCTGAATGAAACCTTTCCGGGGTAAAACCTTGCCGATGTGAGGGCTTGCCGACGTGGAAAGCTTGCCGGCGTGGAAAGCTTGCCGGCGGAGAAGCTTGCCTGTGTGAAATCTTGCCGAGGGAGAAACCTTGCCGAGGAGGAATTCTTGCCGGGGTAGAAACCTTGCTGAGGAGGAACTCTTGCGGGGGTAGAAACCTTGCCGAGCTAGGGAGGAACCCTTGCCGGTGTAAAAACCTTGCCGGGGTGAAACCTTGTCGGTGTGGAAAGCTTACCCGGGTGGAAGGCCTGCCGGGGTGGAGGTTGTGATAGTCAAGCCGACGAGAAGGTGAAGATGGGCTCAGAAGCTAATTCAGATGATCTTGGATGGAGAAATGTCCTGCACGGGTTGTCTTCGCCTCGTCGAAATGATCGATTTTTATATAAAAATCGTTCAAATCCGAGTTCGTATGCAAAAGTTAGAGCAATCGGAGTGCAGCCCTTTCACGAGGCGAGATGTGGCGCGCCCCACGAGACACATGTCTGACGGGTAGCGCGAGGAAATAGCCTGTGTTGCGAGACCGATCTGACCCTCAAGATGATCTCTGATCAAAAAACCTTAAACATGAAAGTTGTTCGTCTCGTCGAAACGGTCAATACTGCTTTTGGGCTTGTTCTCATCCGAGATCGTTTACCACCGCAAAAAAGACCCGCAAGGTGCAGCGAGTTTAAACCGAACAGTTTTGGAAAGTTCGGATAAAACCAGTCCGAATTTGACTAGGGTTTTGGATGTGAATTGATGTAATTTTCTTGTAAGGAAAGCCTAGATAAATCCTTTGCTTGTACGGGAAGTCCAGCCGCCTCTTATATATGTTGGGGGTGACGGCCGATTGAAACAACACACAATCGAACAAATCAATATACTACTTTTTCATCTATGTTTTATCTCTCCACCGTTTTTCTCTCTCGTTCTTCGCTGTTCTTCGTGTTTGAGAGCTGCGAATCCCGAGGCTCTAGGGGCGAGCGAATCGACCTAGGGCAGCCCATAGCCGCTACAATCCCTGACGGGGTCCCTCCCGGGTGCGCGGGGTTTCGGGTCTGCAAAAGCGCCCACCGACTGTCTTGCGTATCGCGCTGTCGGTCGGGTCTCCTTCGACGTGAGCTGCGGTGCATCACCCCCGGCGTCGAGGGTACACGTGACGTGTTCGTGTGTCAACACACTTTTTGGCGACTCCGCTGGGGACCGAAGATCAATCGTCATCATCCACCATGTCTGATATTCCCAAGCCATCCGAGGAAGACGCCGATAACATCATTAAGCCCAGTCTTGATGAGATATCGGCCGATCATCGCCAAGTTTATGAGGAGTACAAGAAGGCGCGCGAGGAGAAGGACTTGCAGGAGTTCCTTGCAAAATTCAAGAAGGATCGCCAAGGCAACATCACTCCGATTGAAGAAATCAAGTTCCCTCCTCTTCAAGCCGAGCAGGTTAAACCCTCTATAAGTACTGCCTTTTCTCCAGAGTAGTGGGCTGAGATTGAAAGTCGTATTGCTGATGGTAACAATCTAGTCTACCAAACTTTCATAGAAAATACTAATGCTCAGAAGAATACATCTCAATTGTCTAGTGGTAATGATGGTGTAGCTGCTAGTGTGCAAAACCCTAATCTGGCTTTACCTATTGCATCGGCGCCTCCCGTGCCGATGGCTTATTATCCTACACAAACAAATCAGATTATGGCTGCACCCATTAGCCCTATCATGAGCATGCCAGGTTCGGTGGAAACGCCGAACCAAACCCTACCTACAGCTGCAACCACTCGACCACTACCAAATTATGGGCCGACATACATGCCACAATTCTTACCTACAGCTAGTAACCCTACTCCTCCTATGCCACTACCACAAGCTTCATCGTCCACTATGGATGATGGTCTAGCTAATCTTAGATAGGAGATGGCTAAGATGCTTCGTGAGAATTTTGGAGTTGAGTTACCTCGGAATCGGATTTACCAAAAGCCGTACCCCGAGTACTTTGATGCCATCCAGTGCCCTCCAGGATATAAAATTCCAGATTTTGTTAAGTTTAATGGAGAAGGCACAAAAACCACATGGGAGCATGTTAGTCAGTATTTAGCACAACTGGGTGAGGCAGGCTCATTGAATGAATTGAAAGTGCCTTTATTTCCTTTATCATTAACTGGTACCGCATTTTCATGGTTTTCTTCTTTACCCCATGGTTCCATTCGGGTTTGGTTGCAGTTAGAGCAGAAGTTTCATGATCACTTTTATAGCGGCTACAATGAACTCAAGTTATCACATCTAACATCGGTTAAACAGAAGCATGATGAATCGGTCTCCGATTATGTCAAGAGATTCAGAGAAACAAAAAACCGATGTTTTAGTTTGGTGATAACCGAGAGGGACTTGGCAGACCTAGTGCTGAGTGGTTTGAGAACTCCCATTAGAGAAAAGCTAGAAGGCTACGAGTTCTTAAATATCAACCAAGTCTTACAAAGGGCTTTGGCTCAGGAAAGTCGAAGCAAAGACCTCAGAGAAGTGCATAGATACAAAGCCGGTCGTCCAAAGATGAATATGGTGGAATATGATAGTGATCACTCGAACGATGGGGGTGATGTTTTTTCTACTGAATTTGTTTGGCCATCTAAGGCCAAACCCTTTACTTGCAATGATCTGAAACCGATTCATAAGAATCATGATGAAGAGATGAAGTTTACTTTTAACATTGCTAAGTGTGATAAAATATTTGATGCTTTGCTACAGGCTAAGATTATTAGAATATCTCATACTTTACCGCCGTTTGAAGAGCTGAAACGGTGCGCTTATTGCAAATATCATAATTCTTTTTCTCATGCTACTAACGATTGCAATGTTTTCGACGGCAGATACAATCGGCCATTAATGACGGACGATTGAACTTTTTTGAGATGCAAGTTGATAAACAGCCTTTTCCAATGAATACCATGGATTTGGAGGGAAAGAAGCTACTCATTCGGCCAGAGGTTGCCGGATCTGCTAATAAAGCTAATGTCATTATTGGTGAGCCCAGGAAAGACAAGGAGGGCGACAAGGTCTTGGGGAGACAGGTTGTGCTTGACAAGCAACCCTGTGGCAAGGAGACAATCAAAATCACCATCAAGAATCCTGCACTCGGGGGGCAACCGCAAGCGCAAGAAAATACTCGTGTTAAATTTGTCAAACCCAAGAGTCCAGAAGTTGGCAAGTGGAAGAGGAATGAGGCAAAAGTGCAGCGCAAGAAAATCAAGCCAACTTTTGATATGTTGTTGTCCAAGTATGCCAATCATGCGGCCGGTTCTAGCTCTAACCAGTCATCAAATTGGAAGCGCTCAAGGTCACCTCCTCGGGGAGAATTTCAGCATCATGCAAGGCCATATGGGTCGTGGGCGCCAGGACCATGGATGTCGCCACCCCCCTATGTGCCATACTACGTGGGGGACTTCAATGGAGGATGGAGGCAGCCCCCAATGGCCCCTTATGCTTTTCATCCGGGTTGGGCAGAACCAAGGAGGTCTGTTCATGAGAGACTTTCTTATCCCACACGAGGCCATTTGAACAATAGTGTCAATCAGCCAGTGCAAGATAATCAAAAAAGGGTCGGCAAGCAAGAATGGCGTGTTAAGTCGCCAAGTGCTGTAACGGTCGAGTCGAGCAAAGGCAAGGAAAAAACCAATGCCGACTCACTCATCTTGGGCACCGAAACATTCGCCATACAACAGCTGATTATGCATAACGATCCGACTGAGCTGATACTTGCTATCGCGCCAAAGCACTCGGCTAATGACCTTGAAGGAAACACCAGCCAAGTAAAGATGAGAGATCCTAAATACACTCAGCCAAAGTAGTGTCCTCCAGGGCTGACAAAAACACAAAAGAGGAAACTACAGAGGTTAAGGAGTCAAGAGATGACAAAACAGGAAGCCGAGAAGCAAAGGGATAAGTTGTTCAATGACACTCGGCCCATGGTGCCTACAAAACAAGTGTGGAGGCATAAACAAATACAAGATGCAGTCGCTTCTACACCTATCACAGCAGCACTTGCGCCACCAAAGGAGGACGATGCGACAGCTATTACATCGTCTGTGACACTTCTTACTTCTCCTTCACTTGGAAAAATTTCAGAATCGGTGGATGCACTTGAAGAAGAGGATGATATGTTGGACTATGAGTCTACGCCGGTTCATGAAGGTATGGATATCAATATGGTATATTACTTACCTGCTGAGTTTCGTGCTGTCAATGAGGAAGGGGAGGTGGCTCAGCTAGATTTTGGACCTAAAAATGCAATATTCGAGAAGCCAAAAGACCCAGTAACGCATCTGAAACCGTTGTATCTCAGAGGTCATATCAATGGGTCACCGCTCACTCGGATGCTTGTTGACGGTGGTGTTGTGGTGAATCTTATGCCGTATTCGGTCTTCAAAAAATTGGGGCTGCATGATGAAGAGTTGATAAAGACCAACATGGTGCTCAATGGATTTGAAGGCAAAGAGAAAACAGAAGCCAAAGTGTGATGTATGTGGAGCTCACGGTGGGAAGTAAAACTTTGGCTACCGCATTCTTTGTCGCTGAGGTGCAAGGTAACTACAATGTCATACTAGGCCGTGATTGGGTTCATGCAAACCAGTGTGTGCCATCCACTATGCACCAGTTTTTGATCCAGTGGGTTGATGATGAAGTGGAAGTCATTCATGTGGATAACTCGGCCTGTGTTGCTTTGGCCGAGGCATCGGTGGATTGGCAACACCCAAATGCTACTTGCTTGACGGGACGTGACTTGTCGGAATTCGATTTTCTTAGCGCAACCAAGAATGGTTTCGTGCCCATCTCTTTAAAGCCGACTGAATGCAATCGACTCCAAGGTATGATATGTTTAAATGGATCCTAACACAGAGTGGTTACAAAAGCGACTTGTAGAATATCGGTCCAATGAGAACAATATGTAGGAGTCCATAGAAGAGTTAGATGATATGGATAAATTAGGACAAGGTTTTACATCGGCCGATCCATTAGAAGAGATAGATATAGGAGATGGTTCAACTCCTAGGCCGACATTTGTAAATGCAAATTTAAGAGCCGATCATAAAGCTAAGTAATCGAGCTATTGAAAGAATATGTTTGTTGCTTTGCATGGGAATATCATGAGATGCCAGGTTTAAGCCGAGAGCGAGTGGAGCATCGGTTACCTATAAAGGCTGGTTTTAGACCATATAAACAATCGGCTAGAAAGTTTAATCCAAAAACATATGACCGGATCAAGGAAGAGATCGGTCATTTGCTTAAAGCTAATTTTATTAGACCTTGCAGGTATGCCGAGTGGATTTCTAACATTGTCCCAGTGGAAAAGAAAGGATCCAGCAAGTTGAGGGTGTGCATTGACTTCAGAGATTTGAATAGGGCTACACCCAAAGATGAGTATCCCATGCCAATAGCCGATATGCTTATTAATGATGCTTTTGGACATAAAGTTATTAGCTTTCTAGATGGTAATGCCGGATACAATCAAATTTTTATGGCCGAAGAGGACATGTCCAAGACAGCTTTTCGTTGCCCTGGTTTTCTTGGTTTATTGGAGTGGACAGTGATGACATTCGGATTAAAAAATGCTGGCGCCACATATCAAAGGGCTATGAATTTGATTTTTCATGATTTACTCGGTATCATACTTGAAGTCTATATTGATGATACTATTGTCAAATCGGACGCTTTTGAATCTCACTTGGCCGATTTGCGTTTAGCTTTTGAAAGAATGAAAAACTATGGACTAAAGATGAATCCTTTGAAGTGTGCATTCGGTGTGTCAACTGTAAGTTTTCTGGCTTCATTATCCATGAGGATGGCATAGAGATTGATCCCAAAAAGATAGAGGCCATACAGAAAGTGGAAGCTCCAACATGCAAGAGAGATATGCAAAAGTTCCTTGCAAGGTCAATTACTTGAGGAGGTTCATAGCTAATCTGTCAGGGAAGGTTGATGCATTTACTCCTATCCTTTGGTTAAAGAATGATGTTGATTTCACTTGGGGGGAAAAACAGCAAGAAGCATTTGATATGATCAAGAATTATTTGTGCACTCCTCCGGTGATGAAAGCACCCAAGCATACGGAACCCTTCAGGCTTTACATTGCAGCAAAAGAAGGAGTTATTGGTGCTGTTTTGACTCAAGAAACCGAAAGAAAAGAGCATGCTATTACATATTTGAGCAGGCGCTTATTGGACACCGAGACAAGGTAGAAAAATTATGTCTATGCTTATATTATGCTTGCACAAAATTGAGACATTATTTAGTGCCGAGTGCTTGTGTAGTAGCTTGTCAGACCGATGTCATTAAATACATGTTGCATAGGCCAATTCTTAGTGGCAGAATTGGCAAGTGGGCTTATGCTTTGATTGAATATGATTTGGCGTATGAATCTCTAAAATCCATGAAAGGCCAAATCGTTGCTAAATTTATTGTTGAACATCGGATTGATGACAAGTATGACATTGATATAAACCTTGTCTCATTAGTACCGTGGAGATTATATTTTGATGGTTCAGTTTGTAGCAATGGCAAAGGTGTTGGTATTGTTTACATATCTCCTCATGGTGCTGTTTTTGAAGCCTCATGCCGCTTAGAATATTTTTGCACAAATAATCAAGCCAAATATGAAGCATTGTTATACGGTTTAGAGATGTTGCTTGCTATAGGTGTTACACATATTGAGGCTTATTGTAACACCCCGGATGTAACTTTCCCTATTTGTACTCCAACTCTTGCCATTTCCGGCGTTAAGTTATATTTATTTCCTCGGGTTCGGGTTTTTGTCTCCGTGTGTTGTTGTCATTGTCATGCATCTCATATCATGTCATCATGTGCATTGCATTTGCATACCTGTTCGTCTCATGCATTCGAACATTTTCCCCGTTGTCCGTTTTGCATTCCGGCGCTTCGTTCTCCTCCGGTGGTCATTTCTAGCCTTCTTTCGGGTGTGGGGATTAAACATTTCCGGATTGGACCGAGACTTGCCAAGCGGCCTTGGTTTACTACCGGTAGACCGCCTATCAAGTTTCGAATCATTTGGACTTCGTTTGATACTCCAACGGTTAACCGAGGGACCAAAAAGGCCTCGTGTGTGTTGCAGCCCAACACCCCTCCAATTTGGCCCAAAACCCACCTAACTCTGCTCCATGTTCTAGAGCGTTCGATCACGATCGTGTGGCCGAAAACCGCACCTCATTTGGACTCTCCTAGCTCCTCCTATGCCTATAAATAGGCCCCCCTCGAAATTTCCCGGATCCCCTCCTCTTCAAACCCTAAATTTCGCCCCCGCACCGGCCGGACACGTCCGAATCCATCCGGACGCGTCCGCTTCCCCGCCGCCGCGAATCGCGCGTCGCCACTTGGCACGACAGCCGCACCGCCGCCGAGGTCCGTTCGGCCCAGGACGGGCCCCCGCCGCCGCCTACCGGGCCGCCGCCTCCTCAGCCGCGCCGCTCGCCGCCCTTCTCCTCCCCAACCGTGCCGCGCCACCTGCCGCGCCGCCCCGCTCCGCCGCGCGCCGCCGAGCCGCCCGCGTCGCTCCGCGCCGCCTCCCGCCGCCCTGCCAAGCTCCGCCATTCCGGCGACTCCTCCTCCTCCTTCCCCGACCGACTCCGGCGAGCTCCGGGTCAGCTCTGGTGGGATCCTGGCGATCCTCGATTTCCGTGCCCAGATCCGGATCCGGTGAACAGTGAAATCCTAGGTGGTGATTTTTTTCCCTAAGTCCCGTAAATCTCAGTCCATATGCAC
Source organism: Triticum aestivum (assembly GCF_018294505.1). Classification (NCBI taxonomy): domain Eukaryota; kingdom Viridiplantae; phylum Streptophyta; class Magnoliopsida; order Poales; family Poaceae; genus Triticum; species Triticum aestivum. Next base: position 346,440,775 of record NC_057812.1, on the reverse strand, counting down.
ATGTTCGTAGCCCCGTAACTTTTCATTCGTAGCTCCGATTCATGCATATAGCATATCAAAATGTTCATCTCAGATAATACATCATTCCATTCCATTGCATCATTTTCATTAGAGTTCATCTTGATGCCCGAAATGCTATTAGAAAATGGCTACTAGAGTTAATTGTCTGATCTGCTACTCTGTTTAGCACTTTTGTCATTTTTGCCATGATTATTGTGTGCACGATATGCCCGTGAGTTCTACATGTGTTTTGTTAAGGGTTTTGTCATCTTTCGAGAGGTGCAACCCATGTATTTTTAGGATGTGTGTGGTGATTTGTGCAAGCTTGCAAAGTGGTGCACTTGCTAATTCTGTTTTCAGGGACTTAGTGATTTCACTAAGTCCTGGAGCTGTTTATCTCATGATGCCATATGTTCTTGTTGTTTCCTAGTGATCCGTGCCTCTTTTGAGGATCATCAGTAAGGATGTTTTGTTAATATTGTAGTGCTCTATCCATCCATGTCTTTGTTTGCAATTATAGAGCACCCTAGCTTGAGTCAATCGAGCTCTACTTTGGCTACTTTGTGAATCTGGGCAGATTGTCAACTTGTTTGCAATTTTGCTGGTGATGTTGTAGTTGATCCGTGCATGCTATGCTATTGTTCTTACCATGTCTAGCTTGCATTTTGTGCCTTCTTGATGGATTTATGCTTGTCTTGCCATGACTTGCTCTGTAGTGAGTGCATCGATCTTGTAAACATGCCTACTTGAGTTATATTTCAGCATATGCCAGTTTTTCACTAAGTCTAAAAACTGATTATGTTTTTGCTATGTTCACATGCTCGCAATTGTATTTTCTGGTCCTTTTTGGCTCAAGGTCACTAAGGGACTTTTGTTAAGCTCTTTGAGTAGCTCCATGCCATGCTTTACTTTGACATGTTCAGATCTAGTAGCATGTAGTTTTGTGGCTCCGAAGAGGGCTACCTGATCTGAAATTCCAGACAAGTGTTAATTTCACTAAGTCTGAGATCTGTTTGCCATTTCCATTTTTGCCATGCTTGTTTGAACCAGTTAATGGATGATTTGGCCATAGCTCAGTGCTAGACTTTTGTTAAGCATCTTGTGTGCATCCCTGCCATGTATTTTGTTGACATGTTTGGGTGTTGTTGCCTGTTCATCTCATTGCATTTAGAGGCCTACTTGCTGTAAATCGCAGACCGGTGTCATATTTGAATCGCTTGCCATTTCCAAACCGTAACTCCGATTCCGGCGTTCTTTATATCGTTTTCAAGCGATTTCATCTCATCTTTCCAGTGGCACACTTGGTTTTCCAAGTTGAGGCCAGGTTCATGCATTTCCTGTCATATCTTGCATTTTGCATCCCGCATCGCATCCCGCATAGCATATCATCTTTGCATTGTGTTGTTTGAGTTTGCACGTGGTTGATTGTATCCTTGTTGCTTGTTTGTCTTGTTTGGGTAGAGGCGGGAGACGAGTTCGCTAACGAGGAGCCCGTTGAGTTTGCTTAGGAGGATCCAGTCAACTCTGACAACTGTGCAGGCAAGATGATCATACCCTCGAAATCACTACTAACTTTGCTATGCTAGTTTGCTCGCTCTTTTGCTATGCCATTGCTATGATGCCTACCACTTGCTTGCAAGCCCCCCAAATTGCCATGTCAAACCTCTAACCCACCATTGTCCTAGCAAACCATTGATTGGCTATGTTACCGCTTTGCTCAGCCCCCTCTTATAGCGTTGCTAGTTGCAGGTGAAGTTTGGAGGCCGTTCCTTGTTGGAACATTTATTTACTTGTTGGGATATCATTATATTGCATTGTTATCTTAATGCATCTATATACTTGGTAAAGGGTGGAAGGCTCAGCCTCTCACCTAGTGTTTTGTTCCACTCTTGCCGCCCTAGTTTCCGTCATATCGGTGTTATGTTCCCGGATTTTGCGTTCCTTACGCGGTTGGGTTATAATGCGAACCCCTTGATAGTTCGCCTTGATTAAAGGTTTTCCAGCAATGCCCAACCTTGGTTTTACCATTTACCTGCAGGGATTGAACTTTCGAAAGCCGTGCCCGCGGTTATTGGCAGATGGGAATTTGTTAATGTCTGGTTGTAGATAACTTGAACCTTAACTTAATTAAAATGAATCAACTGAGTGTGTTACCGTGATGGCCTCTTCTCGGCGGAGTCCGGGAAGTGGACACGGTGTTGGAGTAATGTTTGCGCAGGTTGCTCTCTAGTTTCTCGCTCGCGCCTTGCCTCCTCTTCTCGCTCTCCTTTGCGAATAAGTTAGCCACCATATGTGCTAGTCGCTTGCTGCAGCTCCACCTATATTTACCTTGCCTTACCTATAAGCTTAAATAGTCTTGATCGCGAGGGTGCGAGATTGCTGAGTCCCTATGGCTCATAGGTTACTATTACACCAGATGCAGGGCCTGATGATTCCGCTCCAGGAGACGCGTACGAGCTCAAGTGGGAGTTCGACGAAGACTCTCAACGTTACTATGTTTCCTTTCCCGATGATCAGTAGTGGTGCCCAGTTGGGGGTGAACGGGACCATGTCGCATGTTGGGTTCTCTTTTATTTTGGCGCCGTAGTCGGGCCATGAGTGTTTGCGTGATGTAATGTTATTTATGCACTTGATTGACGTGGTGAGTGTAAGCCAACTATGTTATCTCCCCTTTATTATTTATATTACATGGGATGTTGTGAAGATTGCCTAACTTGCGACATATGCCTTCAATGCGATTATGTCTCTAAGTCGTGCCTCGACACGTGGGAGCTATAGTTGCATCGAGGGTGTTACAAGTTGGTATCAGAGCCTTCCCCGACCTTAGGAGCCCCATTGCTTGATCGTTTTTAGCGGCCGAGTGGTGTCTAGAAAAAATGTTTTGAGTCTTCTAGGAATTAATATCAGAGAGATTAGGAATTCTTTTTACTTCCCAGTCTCCTCATCGCTCTGGTAAGGCATCCTGACATAGAGTTTTGACTCTTCTCTTCTCAAATTTCACTAAAAAAAATTTTAGGATCACGCGGGTATCTTGGAATCGTTTCGATGGTTTTATGATGAGAACATTGTCTTGGTGCCTCCTGTCAGGGGTTTAGTGGAAGTGTCCCGGGGAGTTGAGCTTTGAGGTGTTGTCATCATAATTTTATCGTTGTAGTTCTAGAATACCTGAGTTTAGTACGCCGACATCGAAAATCTCTTTTATGTAGTTCGTTGGTGAGATAACCTTGACGCCACCTAGTACTGGGGCGGGAGTTCGGGAGTATCGCCATAACTGGTATAACGGATGCTTTTCGAAGGTTGAGGTAGATGGTTTTCGAAGTTTTTCTTGGTTATGTGTTGAAGGATGGATACAGCTGGATGTACGATTTGCTAGTTTGGGTGAGATATTATGCTTCCCCTGTATCCCCAACACCTGATTGCATAACCGGAAAGGTTCGGGAGTTTCATAGGTGGGAATTCTTGTAGCTCTAGTTCTTCTTCCACGGATATTGGTTTGAGATTGGGATTTCTTACCGATTATTCGTTCTTGATCCGTACCTTGTTGATTTATTTCTCTACCTTAATTCTACGTGGCTTCTCAATTTATGGATATGAGACCATTTTAAGAGGAATGCATTCGTTCATTTTGTTCGGATGTGAAGACTATATGTTGCAATTTTCATTCCGTTGGATTCATCTTCAATATTGTCTATCTTTGTGCTAATGGTGGTCAACCTCTTCAGGATGGCTCCTCCAACACGCACGACTCCGAATCCTGATCCGCCACCACCTCCACCTCCTCCGGAGGCATGGCAAGCTGTGATGGCCGCAACCAATGCAAACACACAGTTGATCATGCAAATTCTCCAAGAGCGCAATCAAGGCAACCAAGGGAATCAAGGCAGCAATCAGAGTCACTTTGCTACACTCAACCAGTTCCGTGCTAACGGGCCAAAGACTTTCAGCAATTGTGTTGAGGCAACCGATGCTGACGATTGGCTTGTGGATCTGTGCAAGCATTTCGAGTGTAGTAACGTCAGGCCTGAGGACTTTGTTAAGTTCGCTTCCTTCCAACTCAAAGATCAAGGTGCAGAATGGTTCCAGCAGTACAAGGACTCCAGAGGTGGACGTGTTATCACTTGGGATGATTTCCGTCGAGTTTTCCGAGCTCATCATATTCCCCAGAGCGTGGTTGAAAGCAAGCGTGAGGAATTCCGCAATCTGAAGCAAGGCTCTTTGTCTGTCTATGACTACAACAAGTTGTTCCAGAAGCTCGCCCGCTTTGCCAAGCAGGACGTACCTGATGAGAAGAGCATGATATATCAGTTCAGGGGTGGTCTCAGAGAAGAAATTCAGCTCGCTCTTGTCCTATTCGAGCCCTTGAGGTACGATGAGTTCTACAACATGGCACTGAAGCAAGAGGCTGCTCAGTTGAGGTGTGATGCTTCCAAGAAGCGAGCCAGAGATGTTACTCCTTCTTCCTCTACTCAAGTGGCCAAGCAGCAGAAGTTTTGGCTTCCTCTTCCTCCGTTCCGTCAGCCGTATCAGCAGAAGAGCAAAGGTGGCAGTGGTTCTTCCCACCCACCCAACCCTGGCTTTCAGAACAAGACTTCGTCTCAAGCTCCAAGATCGAGTGCTCCGTATCACCGTCCTCTTTTTGAGGTCACGTGCAACAAGTGCCAACAGAAGGGTCACTATGCCAACAAGTGTTTCAACCAGAGGCGTCTTCCTCCTCCTCCTCCTGTCAGATCGGCAAGTACAGCTGTGGTCAAGCATAACCCCAAGCATGCCAAGGTCAATTTGATGAATGCAGCTCAGGTAGAGGACTCATCAGATGTGATCATGGGTAACCTTCCTGTTAATGATATTCCAGCTAAAGTTCTTTTTGACACTGGTGCATCGCATTGCTTCATCTCGAGACCGTTTACAAATAGGCATGAATTGGTTTTGCAAGTTTTGCCTAGTCCTTTAGCAGTTGTCTCTCCCGGTAAGTGCATGTAGGCTAACTCCATCGTTCCGGATGTTTCTATCACTTTGGGTGACTACAAGTTCTTGGCTTCTCCTACGGTTCTCGGTGACTCGGATATTGATCTTATTCTCGGGATGGATTGGCTTTCTAAGCACAAGGCTCAGCTTGATTGTGCAGCCAGGCAGATTCAATTGACTCATTCGTCTGAGGATGTAATTGTCTTTGCCGCTCGTGATAATACTATCTGTTTGTTTTCTCTCAATGAGAAGGGTGAATTGGATGCCATCTCTCAAATTCCAATCGTTTGCGAATATCAAGACGTCTTTCCAGAAGAGCTTCCAGGAATGCCTCCGCACCGGCCAGTTGAATTCGTTATTGATCTTGAGCCTGGCACGGAACCTGTGTGCAAACGTCCTTACAAGATCGGACCTGAAGAGTTGAAGGATCTGAAGAAGCAACTCGATATTCAAGAGAAAATGGGTCTCATCCGGCCTAGTTCTCTCCGTGGGGTTGTGGTGTTCTTTTTGTGAAGAAGAAGGATGGAACGGACCGACTTTGTGTTGATTACCGTCCAGTGAAGAAGAAGACCATCAAGAACAAATACCCACTTCCCAACATCAATGAGCTTTTCGAACAACTCAAAGGTGCCCAAGTATTCTCCAAGCTTGATCTCCGTATGGGTTATCACTAGATTCGCATTCGTGAAGAAGATATTCCCAAGACAGCATTCAGAACAAGCTTTGGTTCATATGAATACACTGTCATGTCTTTTGGCCTCGCCAACGCTCCTCCGACGTTCTCTCGCATGATGAACTTCATCTTCAACGCCTACACCAATGACTTCGTTTTGGTCTATCTCGACGACATTCTGGTTTTCTCCAAGAACAAGGAAGATCATGCCAAACACTTGCGTTTGGTTCTTGATAAGCTCAGAGAACATCAGTTCTACGCCAAGTTCTCCAAGTGTGAATTTTGGCTCGATGAGGTTCTTTATCTTGGTCATATCATCTCTGCCAAGGGCATGCCGTGAATCCTGAGAAGGTGTCTGCAATTGTGAATTGGGAACCTCCTCAGAACGTGAAGCAACTCCGTAGCTTCCTCGGTCTCGCAAGCTATTGCCGAAGATTCGTTGAAAACTTTTCCAAGATCGCGAAGCCTCTCTCTAATCTTCTTCAGAAGCACGTCAAGTACGTTTGGTCTCCGGAGTGTGATATTGCTTTCAACACTTTGAAAGAGAAATTGATCACTGCTCCAGTTCTGACTCCGCCTAATGAATCCAAACCGTACGAGGTCTTTTGTGATGCCTCTCTCCAAGGTCTTGGCGCAGTATTGATGCAAGAGAAGAAAGTTGTTGATTATACATCTCGCCAGTTGAAGCCTAATGAGAAGAACTACCCCACTCATGATCTCGAGTTGGCGGCAGTTGTGCATGCTCTTTTGACTTGGAGACATCTTCTATTGGGAAGAAAAGTGGACATTTTCACTGATCACAAGAGTCTCAAGTACATCTTCACTCAACCTAATCTCAACCTCAGGCAAACTCGATGGGTCGAAATGATTCAAGAGTATAATCCGAGTATTGAGTATACTCCAGGCAAGGCTAATGTGATTGCTGACACTTTGAGCAGGAAGGCTTACTGCAACAGTCTTATTCTCAAGCCTTATCAACCCGAGCTTTGTGAAGCTTTCCGCAAACTTAATCTGCAAGTTGTTCCTCAAGGTTTCCTCGCCAACCTTCAAGTCTCTCCTACCTTGGAAGACCAGATTCGCCAAGCTCAGCTTCTTGATGCTATGGTGAAAAAGGTGAAGATTGGGATTGCCAAGAGTCAATCCAAGTACAAGTGCTACCACCTTGATGACAATGACACTCTCTTCTTCGAGGATCGTATTGTTGTACCCAAAGGTGACCTTCGTAAAGTGATCTTGAACGAGGCTCACAATTCTCTCCTCTCCATCCACCCTGGGAGCACGAAGATGTATCAGGACCTTAAACAGGCTTATTGGTGGACTCGAATGAAGCGCGAGATCGCTCAATTCGTGAATGAATGTGATGTCTGCAGAAGAGTGAAGGCAGAACACCAAAGGCCAGCTGGTCTCCTCCAACCTCTTGCCATTCCAAAATGGAAGTTTGACCACATTGAAATGGACTTTGTAACTGGGTTTCCAAAGTCCAAGCGTGGCAATGATGCTATATTCGTTGTCATTGGTAAACTCACCAAAGTGGCTCACTTTCTGCCTATTAAAGAGTCGATCACTGCAGCTCAATTGGCGGAACTCTATACCTCTCGTATTGTCTCTCTGCAGGTATTCCTCAAGTGATCTCTTCAGACCGTGGCAGCATCTTTACCTCGAAGTTTTGGGATTCTTTTCAGAAGGCCATGGGCACGAACATCCGCTTCAGCACAGCTTTCCATCCTCAAACAAGCGGTCAAGTCGAGCGTGTCAACCAGATTCTTGAAGATATGCTCAGGGCTTGTGTGATCTCCTTCGGCTTGAAGTGGGAAGATTGTCTTCCTTATGATGAATTCTCCTACAACAACAGTTTTCAAGTAAGTTCGGGCAAGGCCCCATTTGAAATTTTGTATGGCAGGAAGTGCCGTACCCCTCTCAACTAGTCCGAAACCGGTGAACGTCAGCTTTTGGGTAATGACTTAATCACAGAGGCAGAAGAAATGTGCAAAGTCATTCGAGATAACCTCAAAGCGGCCCAATCCCGCCAGAAGAGCTACTATGATAGTAAGCACCGTGATTTGGCTTTCGAGATCGGAGATCATGTTTACCTCCGCATCTCTCCTATGAAAGGTACTCGTCGCTTCGGTATCAAAGGGAAGCTTGCCCCTAGGTACGTGGGACCTTTCAAGATTGTCAGCAAGAGAGGCGACCTCGCCTATCAACTCGAGCTTCCTTCAAACTTTGCAAATGTTCATGACGTGTTCCATGTCTCTCAGCTTCGAAAGTGCTTCAAGACTCCTGACCGCACCGTCAACTTCGAGGACATTGAGCTCCAAGAAGATCTCTCTTATCGTGAGCACCCAGTTGCTATTCTTGAAGAGACTGAACGCAAGACTCGCAACAAGTCAATCAAATTTCTCAAAGTCAAGTGGTCACACCATTCTGACCGTGAAGCTACCTGGGAACGCGAGGATCACCTCCGTTCTGAGTACCCGGCGTTCTTTCAGTCCTAGATCTCGGGATGAGATCCTTTCGTAGTGGTGGAGTGTTGTAACACCCCGGATGTAACTTTCCCTATTTGTACTCCAACTCTTGCCGTTTCCGGCGTTAAGTTATATTTATTTCCTCGGGTTCGGGTTTTTGTCTCCGTGTGTTGTTGTCGTTGTCATGCATCTCATATCATGTCATCATGTGCATTGCATTTGCATACGTGTTCGTCTCATGCATTCGAACATTTTCCCCGTTGTCCGTTTTGCATTCCGGCGCTTCGTTCTCCTCCGGTGGTCATTTTTAGCCTTCTTTCGGGTGTGGGGATTAAACATTTCCGGATTGGACCGAGACTTGCCAAGCGGCCTTGGTTTACTACCGGTAGACCGCCTGTCAAGTTTCGAATCATTTGGACTTCGTTTGATACTCCAATGGTTAACCGAGGGACCGAAAAGGCCTCATGTGTGTTGCAGCCCAACACCCCTCCAATTTGGCCCAAAACCTAGCTAACTCTGCTCCATGTTCTAGCGCGTTCGATCACGATCGCGTGGCCGAAAACCGCACCTCATTTGGACTCTCCTAGCTCCTCCTATGCCTATAAGTAGGCCCCCCTCGAAATATTCCGGATCCCCTCCTCTTCAAACCCTAAATTTCGCTCCCGCACCGGCCGGACACGTCCGAATCCGGACGGACGCGTCCGCTTCCCTGCCGCTACGAATCGCGCGTCGCCACGTGGCACGGCAGCCGCGCCACCGCCGAGGCCCGTTCGGCCCAGGACGGGCCCCCGCCGCCGCGTACCGGGCCGCCGCCTCCTCAGCCGCCCCGCCCGCCGCCCTTCTCCTCCCCAACCGGGCCTCGCCGCCTGCCGCGCCGCCCCACCACCTGCCACGCCGCCTCGCTCCGCCGCGCGCCGCCGAGCCGCCCGCGTCGCTCCGCGCCGCCTCCCGCCGCCTTGCCAAGCTCCGCCACTCCGGCGACTCCTCCTCCTCCTTCCCCGACCGACTCCGGCAAGCTCCGGGTCAGCTCCGATGGGATCCCGGCGATCCTCGATTTCCGTGCCCAGATCCGGATCCGGTGAACAGTGAAACCCTAGGTGGTGATTTTTTCCCTAAGTCCCGTAAATCTCAGTCCATATGCACATGTTCGTAGCCCCGTAACTTTTCATCCGTAGCTCCGATTCATGCATATAGCGTATCAAAATGTTCACCTCAGATAATACATCATTTCATTCCATCGCGTCATTTTCATTAGAGTTCATCTTGATGCCCTAAATGCTATTAGAAGAGGGCTACTTGAGTTAATTGTCAGATCTGCTACTCTGTTTAGCACTTTTGTCATTTTTGCCATGATTATTGTGTGCACGATATGCCCGTGAGTTCTACATGTGTTTTGTTAAGGGTTTTGTCATCTTTCCAGAGGTGCAACCCATGTATTTTTAGGATGTGTGTGGTGATTTGTGCAAGCTTGCAAAGTGGTGCACTTGCTAATTCTGTTTTCAGGGACTTGGTGATTTCACTAAGTCCTGGAGCTGTTTATCTCATGATGCCATATGTTCTTGTTGTTTCCTAGTGATCCGTGCCTCTTTTGAGGATGATCAGTAAGGATGTTTTGTTAATATTGTAGTGCTCTATCCATCCATGTCTTTGTTTGCAATTATAGAGCACCCTAGCTTGAGTCAATCAAGCTCTAGTTTGGCTACTTTGTGAATCTGGGCAGATTGTCAACTTGTTTGCAATTTTGCCGGTGATGTTGTAGTTGATCCGTGCATGCTATGCTATTGTTCTTGCCATGTCTAGCTTGCATTTTGTGCCTTCGTGATGGATGTATGCTTGTCTTGCCATGACTTGCTCTGTAGTGAGTGCATCGAGCTCGTAAACATGCCTACTTGAGTTATATTTCAGCATGTGCCAGTTTTTCACTAAGTCTGAAAACTGATTATGTTTTTGCTATGTTCACATGCTCGCAATTGTATTTTCTGGTCCTTTTTGGCTCAAGGTCACTAAGGGACTTTTGTTACGATCTTTGAGTAGCTACATGCCATGCTTTACTTTGACATGTTCAGATCCTGTAGCATATAGTTTTGTGGCTCCGAAGAGGGCTACCTGATCTGAAATTCCAGACAAGTGTTAATTTCACTAAGTCTGAGATCTGTTTGCCATTTGCATTTTTGCCATGCTTGCTTGAACCTGTTAATGGATGATTTGGCCGTAGCTCAGTGCTAGACTTTTGTTAAGCATCTTGCGTGCATCCCTGCCATGTATTTTGTTGACATGTTTGGGTGCTGTTGCATGTTCATCTCATTGCATTTAGAGGTCTACTTGCTGTAAATCGCAGACCGGTGTCATATTTGAATCGCTTGCCATTTCCAAACCGTAACTCCGATTCCAGCGATCTTTATATCGTTTTCAAGAGATTTCATCTCATCTTTCCAGTGGCACACTTGGTTTTCCAAGTTGAGGCCAGGTTCATGCATTTCCTGTCATATCTTGCATTTTGCATCCCGCATCGCATCCCGCATAGCATATCATCTTTGCATTGTGTTGTTTGAGTTTGCACGTGGTTGATTGTATCCTTGTTGCTTGTTTGTCTTGTTTGGGTAGAGGCGGGAGACGAGTTCGCTAACAAGGAGCCCGTTGAGTTTGCTTTCGAGGATCCAGTCAACTCTGACAACTGTGCAGGCAAGATGATCATACCCTCGAAATCATTACTATCTTTGCTATGCTAGTTTGCTCGCTCTTTTGCTATGCCATTGCTATGATGCATACCACTTGCTTGAAAGCCTCCCAAATTGCCATGTCAAACCTCTAACCCACCATTGTCCTAGCAAACCGTTGATTGGCTATGTTACCGCTTTGCTCAGCCCCCTCTTATAGCGTTGCTAGTTGCAGGTGAAGTTTGGAGGCCGTTCCTTGTTGCAATATTTATTTAGTTGTTGGGATATCATTATATTGCCTTGTTATATTAATGCATCTATATACTTGGTAAAGGGTGGAAGGCTCGGCCTCTCGCCTAGTGTTTTGTTCCACTCTTGCCGCCCTAGTTTCCGTCATATCGGTGTTATGTTCCCGGATTTTGCGTTCCTTACGCGGTTGGGTTATAATGGGAACCCCTTGATAGTTCGCCTTGATTAAAGCTTTTCCAGCAATGCCCAACCTTGGTTTTACCATTTGCCAGCTAGCCTTTTCTTTCCCTTGGGTTCTGCAGACTCAAGGGTCATCTTTATTTTAACCCCCCGGGGCCAGTGCTACTCTGAGTGTTGGTCCACCTATCAACTACCGGTGGCCACCAGGGGCAACTCTGGGCTGGCCTACCTGTACCTAGGACAATCTGAGTGTGCCCTGAGAAAGAGATATGTGCAGCTCCTATCGGGATTTTTCGGCACATTCGGGCGGTGTTGCTGGTCTTGTTTTAACCTGTCGAAGTGTCTTGAGTTACCGAGATACCGAGTCTGATCGGAATGTCTTGGGAGGAGGTCTATTCCTTTGTTGACCGTGAGAGCTTGTCATGGGCTAAGTTGGGACTCCCCTGTAGGGATTGAACTTTCGAAAGCCGTGCCCGCGGTTATGGGCAGATGGGAATTTGTTAATGTCCGGTTGTAGATAACTTGAACCTTAACTTAATTAAAATGAATCAACTGAGTGTGTTACCGTGATGGCCTCTTCTCGGCGGAGTCCGGGAAGTGGACACGGTGTTGGAGTAATGTTTGCGCAGGTTGCTCTCTAGTTTCTCGCTCGCGCCTTGCCTCCTCTTCTCGCTCTCCTTTGCGAATAAGTTAGCCACCATATGTGCTAGTCGCTTGCTGTAGCTCCACCTATATTTACCTTGCCTTACCTATAAGCTTAAATAGTCTTGATCGCGAGGGTGCGAGATTGCTGGGTCCCTATGGCTCACAGATTACTATTACACCAGATGCAGGGCCTGATGATTCCGCTCCAAGAGACGCGTACGAGCTAAAGTGGGAGTTCGACAAAGACTCTCAACGTTACTATGTTTCCTTTCCCGATGATCAGTAGTGGTGCCCAGTTGGGGGTGAACGGGACCGTGTCGCATGTTGGGTTCTCTTTTATTTTGGCGCCGTAGTCGGGCCATGAGTGTTTGGATGATGTAATGTTATTTATGCACTTGATTGACGTGGCGAGTGTAAGCCAACTATGTTATCTCCCCTTTATTATTTATATTACATGGGATGTTGTGAAGATTGCCTAACTTGCGACATATGCCTTCAATGCGATTATGTCTCTAAGTCGTGCCTCGACACGTGGGAGCTATAGTCGCATCGAGGGTGTTACACTTATGGTGATTCGTTACTAGTGGTGCAGCAAATATCCAGAGTCTTTCAGTGTTTGGACGAATCACTTAATGTTTATCTTAATAAATGTCTAGATATAATTTCTACTTTGGATTGTTTTAGCATTGCTCACATATCTAGACATGACAATTGGAAAGCAAATGAGTTGGCACAACAGGCATCCGACTACCATGTTGATCATGGCGTGTTTCATATTTCTGAAAAGCCGATGTCTAGTCTTGCCGACGTAGGGGAGGCCGAACCGAAGCCCACCTTTTCTGCCATTAATGAAATATTCAATATAGGAGAAAGTCAAGACTGGAGGAAACCCATTGTTGATTATTTGTGTGATCCTAGTAGAAGGGTGGACAAGGCTGTTCGGCGGATGGCTTTCAAGTATACAATGAGAGATGATGATCTCTATCGCCGAACGGTTAATGATGTTCTTCTAAAGTGCTTGGACGAGGACCAAGCGAGAGTTGCTATGGGGAAGGTCCATGAAGGTATTTGTGGCACTCATCAATCGGCTCTTTATGGTTGCTACGACATGGTTGCTACGACATGCTGGATTTTATTGGCCGACTATGATTAATGATTGCTTCAGATATTACAAAGGGTGTGAAGCTTGTCAAAAATTTGGTGATATTCAGTTGGCTCCTACTGCTATGTTACATCCCATTATCAAGCCGTGGCCTTTCAGAGGATGGGGTTTAGACTTTATTGGACAAATTCATCCGTCTTCCTCAAAGGGGCATTGGTTCGTATTGGTGGCAACCGATTATTTCACTAAATGGTCTGAAGCAGTACCTCTCAAGAACATGACACATACGGAGGTGATTAAATTCATAACCGAGCACATTATTCATAGATTCGGCATTCCTCAAACATTGACTACAGATCAAGGCTCCTCTTTCATGTCACACCAAGTTAGAGAATTTGCCGAATCTTATAACATAAAATTACTCAATTCCTCTCCATATTATGCCCAAGCCAATGGACAAGCTGAGTCTAGCAATAAAATTTTAATCAAGCTCATCAATAAGAAGATTGAGGATAATCCAAGGAGATGGCATGAGTTGTTGTTTGAAGCTTTGTGGGCACATAGGATCTCAAGACATGGTGCTACAAAGGTGACTCCATATGAGCTAGTATACAGTCAAGAGGCTGTTTTACCGGTGGAAGTGAATTTGAATGCTTTGAGAATAGCCAAACAAAATGATTTATCGGCAGTAGACTTTTATAACTTGATGATGGACAATATTGATGAGGTTGCCGATAAACGTTTGGCTGCTTTGAAGGCCATAGAAAGGGACAAGTTGAGGGTAGCAAGGGCTTACAATAAGAAGGTTAAGTTGAAGAATTTTCAAGTTGGCGATCTCATCTGGAAAGTAATTCTCCCGATTGGTTCAAGGGACAGAAATTTCGGGAAGTGGTCTCCAAGTTGGGAAGGTCCTTTTAGAATTGCAAGGATAGTTCCCGAAAACTCTTATTTGGTGGAATCTGTACAAGGAGCACTGTTACCTTGAGCTCTGAATGGCAAGTACTTGAAGAAATACCACCCAAGTGTGTGGCAGGAAGCCTAAGTGGGCAATGGCCGATATATGACTATCACCCTTAGCACAAACATGGCCGATACCTGATTATCATCCTGAGGAAAGTAAATGGCCGATGGAGTGTTGACATCGTCCTTAGAACAAACACAATACAAGTTATTTTTCGGCACACAAGCTTTGCCGAAAAACAGGGGGGCATGTGTTGACACCAGATTTTGGCATGGTCACGAATCCGGGTTCGTATGCAAAAGTTAGAGGCAACACTTCGCGGGCCGGCCCTGAGTGAGAAAGTATTTGGCCTTTGCCGGCTGAATGAAACCTTGATGGGGTAAAACCTTGCCGATGTGAGGGCTTTCCGATGTGGAAAGCTTGCCGGCGGAGAAGCTTGCCGGTGTGAAATCTTGCCGAGGGAGAAACCTTGCCGAGGAGGAATTCTTGCCGGGGTAGAAACCTTGCCGAGGAGGAACTCTTGCCGGGGTAGAAACCTTGCCGAGCTAGGGAGGAACCCTTGCCGGTGTAAAAACCTTGCCGGGGTGAAACCTTGTCGGTGCGGAAAGCTTACCCGGGTGGAAGGCCTGCCGGGGTGGAGGTTGTGATAGTCAAGCCGACGAGAAGTTGAAGATGGGCTCAGAAGCTAATTCAGATGATCTTGGATGGAGAAATGTCCTACGCGGGTTGTCTTCGCCTCGTCGAAATGATCGATTTTGATATAAAAATCGTTCAAATCCGAGTTCGTGTGCAAAAGTTAGACCAATCGGAGAGCAGCCCTGTCACGAGGCGAGATGTGGCGCGCCCCACCACACACATGTCTGACGGGTAGCGCGAGGAAATAGCCTGTGTTGCGAGACCGATCTGACCCTCAAGATGATCTCTGATCAAAAAACCTTCAACATGAAAGTTGTTCGTATCGTCAAAATGGTCAAGATTGCTTTTGGGCTTGTTTTCATCCGAGATCGTTTACCACCGCAAAAAATACCCACAAGGTGCAGCCAGTTTAAACCGAACAGTTTTGAAAAGTTTGGATAAAACCAGTCCGAATTTGACTAGGGTTTTGGATGTGAATTGATGTAATTTTCTTGTAAGGAAAGCCTAGATAAATCCTTTGCTTGTACGGGAAGTCCAGCCGCCTCTTATATATGTTGGGGGTGATGGCCGATTGAAACAACACACAATCGAACAAATCAATATACTACTTTTTCATCTATGTTTTATCTCTCTACCGTTTTTCTCTCTCGTTCTTCGCTGTTCTTCGTGTTTGAGAGCTGCGAATCCCGAGGCTCTAGGGGCGAGCGAATCGACCTAGGGCAGCCCATAGCCGCCGCAATCCCAGACGGGGTCCCTCCCGGTTGCGCGGGGTTTCGGGTCTGCAAAAGCGCCCGCCGACTGTCTTGCGTATCGCGCTATCGGTCGGGTCTCCTTCGACATGAGCTGCGGTGCATCACCCCCGGCGTCGAGGGTACACGTGACGTGTTCGTGTGTCAACAGGTTCCTCATGATCGTCCTCGCTCTGTGATTCCCCTTCCTTGTTTCCGCTATTTACCTTGCTGGCTTGCTTAAAGACCAGGCAATATCTGTTAGGATGGTTGGCCGGTATGTATGGGGTGCCATGTATCTGGCACGGACGATCGAGTATGCGTTCCAAGCTGGATGGTCCTCCGTTGTTCCTTAGGGCTTCTTTCGCTGGCCGGACTTGGAGCCGCTGAATCCTGCGTTAACGGTGGTGTCATCGGTGTTGTCGCCATTGCTTCGGCGTTTGTGTCTGTTGCGCCGGAGCTTGCCGGAGCTGTTCTTGGCCTCGGAGGGGCCTATCTCGCTGGCTGTGTTTTTTCTACGAGCCAGCCAGCTATCCTCACTTGTGCAAAAGCAAGTCATAAGTGACGTAAGGGCTGCTGTGGACTTCGGCTTTTCTTGGCCGAGGTGGCGTGCTAGCCATTCGTCGCGGATGCTGTGTTTAAAGGCCGCTAGGGCTTCGACATCCGGACAGTCAACGATCTGGTTCTTTTTGGTTAGGAACCTAGTCCAGAATTTTTTGGCTGATTCTCCATGTTGTTGAACTATGTGGCTTAAGTCATCGGCATCGGGTGGCCGGACATATGTACCTTGGAAGTTGTCAAGGAAGGCCTCTTCCAAGTCCTCCCAGCTACCGATGGAATTTTCAGGCAGGCTGTTCAGCCAGTGTCGAGCTGGTCCTTTGAGCTTTAATGGGAGGCATTTGATAGCGTGGAGGTCATCTCCTCGGGCCATATGGATGTGGTGAATAAAATCTTCGATCCACACTGCGGGATCAGTTGTTCCGTCGTATGATTCAATATTGACGGGCTTGAACCCCTCGGGGAATTTGTGATCCAGCACCTCATCTGTGAAGCAGAGAGGGTGTGCGGCGCCTCCATAGCGGGCCACGTCACGGCGCACCTCCGATGAAGTCCGTCTGCGGTTATCGGCCCGGGTGTAATTAAGTTTGTCACGTCCGAGTAGGTGGCTATCATCCCGAGTGGGGAAGCGTCCTCGTGATCCGTAAATTGATCTGGTGTGTCCTGCCCTATTGTCCCTGTTTTTGCGAGGCGGTGGGGCCGCTTGTTGTTTGGCCTGAGTTGCCGTTTTATCCTGACCACGGGGTGGTCAGTCTGCCGCACTATCCCAACTGCATGGTGGTCGTTCCGCATTATGCGAGAGAAGTATGGGATTTGGTGCCTCCTCATCGAACTGAGGTAGCAGTCTGCGCTTTGGGTAACTCTTGGATGGGTGCTTGAGGTCGTTTTCTTCGGTTGCCAGGACATCGGTTCATCTGTCAATGAGTAGGTCTTGATCGACTTGGAGCTGCTGCTGCTTTTTCTTTAGGCTTCTTGCAGTAGCTATTAGCTGGCGCTTGAAGTGCTCCTACTCTAGGGGTGCCTCAGGCACGATGAAATCCTCGCTGCTGAGGCTCTCCTCATCCTCGAATGGTGGATGATAGCTATCGTCCTCTGGGTCGCTCGACATGTCCTGTCTATCAGGGTTAGCTTGCTCATTGTCATGTTCCTCCTGTTCAGATGCTGCTCCAACAGGGTCTTCGTTGTTTTCGGCGTCGTCCGGAGTGCTATTTTCTCCGGTGCTAGTGTTGCCATCTTTTGAGCGGAGTGGCTTAGAGCGGCGTTTAGGGCGCCGACGCTTGGGCTGTGTCTCAGAAGGTTTATTCACATCTGGGTCTTCTTTGTCATCGCCGCTAGATTCTTTAGATGTATCAACCATGTACACATCGTATGAAGAGGTGGACGTCCAATGTCCCGTGAGCTGCGGGTCTTGGCCTTGCTCCTTATTAGCATCATTGTCCATACCGTCAATGTCTTCGGAGTCATAATCCAGCACGTCGGTTAAGTCATCGGCGGTAGCTATGAAGTGGGTGGCGGGTGGGAAGCGAAATTCTCCGTCGTCAGCCCCTAGTTCGAGCCGGACATAGTTCGGCTGGGAGTCTCCCATGAATGACGGGTTCTTTAAAGAGTTTAGCACATCACCCAAAGGTGAGTGCTGAAAAATGTCTGCGGCGCTGAATTTGACGATCGATAACCGATCTAGCTCGGTGTCCGCGAGCGTACATGGTCTGGAACTTATAGCCGGAGACGAGTCGGAGTTCCGTTGGCACAAATATTGCAGGGTGCCGAGTCCGTGTGACTCTGTTGCCTCGGATGGTATGATCTGCTCCGGTTCTAAGGCCGTTGCAGCAACAGGGACTATCTCCTGGATGTGATCCGATGATAGATTTAAGTCATGTTCATCGGGGCGAGGGGGAGCGATCGCTGCGGTCTCAATTCCATTGAAGATCAAGTCTCCATGGATATCTGCGACATAGTTCAAGCTTCCAAATCTGACCTGGTGGCCAAGGGCGGCTATCGATCTTCTCCAGATGGCCAAGCGAGTTGGCCCGTAGTACGAAGCCGCCGAACAGAAAATCTGTCCGGGGAGGAAGGTTTCTCCTTGGACAGCGTCTCTATAGACGATTGAAGGCGCCATCGAACCTTTCGTCGACGGCATAGTGGAACTCTCAATGAAAGCACCAATGTCGGTGTCAAAACCGGGATCTCAGGTAGGGGGTCCCGAACTGTGCATCTATGATGGATGGTAACAGGAGACGGGGGACATGATGTTTACCCAGGTTCGGGCTCTCTCTATGGAGGTAATACCCTACGTCCTACTTGATTGGTCTTGATGAATATGAGTGTTACAAGAGTTGATCTACCACGAGATCGTAATGGCTAAACCCTAGAAGCCTAGCCTGTATAACTATGGTAATGAGAATATCCTTTCCGTACTAACCCCTCTGGTTTATATAGACGCCGGGGGGATCTAGGGTTTACATAGAGTCGGTTACATAAGAAGGAATCTTCATAATCAGTTGCCAAGCTTGCCTTCCACGCCAAGGAGAGTCCAATCCGGACATAGGTACAGTATTCGGCCTTCATGTCTTCACAGCCCATCAGTCCGGCCCATGGATAATAGGCCGTACGCCCGAGGACCCCTTAGTCCAGGACTCCCTCACCCCTACCCATCAATCCCCATCCTTCCCACCATGAAATCCATCGAATTTAGCTTCTCCCCAAAATTTTCCGCCCAAATCGGAGACCATCGGGTGCCCACACCTCGATCCACCAGGCACCTACACCCCTGGGCTGTTTGCCCCGGACCACCCCGGGCACCCGCACCTTCCACCCCCGGGTGCCCGCACCCCCCTCCCCTGAGCCAGCCCAACTACAACTCTGTTTTGTCCATAACTTCCAACTCCCAAGTCCATTTTTCTTGTTCTTTAGCTCGTTTGGAAGCTCTTGACATCCCCCATCCACATATATCATTACCACCACCATTAGCCTACATAAAAAATTCATTATAAAAGCACCCACCTTCTGCATTTGACCGATTTTGAGTTGCGGTTTCCGTTTCCTAAGGTGTTTCGGCTACTTAGGAACGTGTGACATCGACATCACCACCATTCATCATCGCCCCGGAGTCATATTTGCCAACGATCTTCACTGTTGACACCGCTAACCATAAGAAAGGACGGTAACCTCGAGGACACTTACTTCATGCCCTTGCTTTTGCATTAATAACCCGAGCCATTTTGCATCACTTACCCATCGATACTAGCGAGTTGAGAATTGTCAGGCCACGCTATTGTGCACCATTGTCAGCGTCCTGGGAATGGGGGTACCCAGACTTGCCTGCCTGTGTCCCACGGGGTGGCTCCACCAGCAGCCTGGTACGAACCATCGTCTGCAACAACAACTCAAGACCCTTGCGAGGGGCCAAGCCTCGCGAGGCAGACGACGCCAATACCTCCCTGGGGGCAGCCCCACTAGGCTGGCTCCCAAGGAGCGGAGATATGTATGCAAGGGGCACCTCGCGAGGTTCACGTGACATGACCCATGACAACCAAGGCCAGGCAGGCGTCGACGGGCGCAATGTACCAGTTTCCTCTTTAGTCCTAAAGAGGTAGGCGCATGCGAGGAGTCCCGAGGCATCAGGCAAAGGTTTCCTTATTGGTGCAATGAGAGCAAGGCCGGCAGGACGGAGGTCACCGCGAAGCCCATGGCAGCGTCACCACCAGAGTCAGGATAGCTTATACTAGTTGTCCCCCTTCAAACTTGGCCGTTGTTGGATCCCTTCCCGCCTAGCATTTGGGAAGTGGACCAGGGCCTCTATAAATATGGCTAGCCACCACCATAGCTGGAAGAAAGGATTCGGACCATCCGCACACACACCAACTCATTGAGCTCAAGGACTCCTCTCCTCAGGAGGCAGCTCATCCATTGTACTAGTTCATCCCTAGCCCTCGAGGCAATCCACCACCACCACACTGGAGTAGGGTATTGCACCACAATGGTGGCTCGAACCAGTATAAACCCTTTGTGTCTCATGTTTCTTGGGTTCATCGAGCTAGGCCGTGGAATCGTTGTGCGAGCGAGCTAGTGAGAGAGAGAGTTCTTCGTGCGCACCCTAGTGCTCGAACCTTAAGGGTTTGCCAGAACCCACGAATCCGACAACTGTAGTGATCTTGCTATCATATTTGTGCCATAAGTCTCTCCTATGCATATCTTACATACTTGTCTCATATCATATATACTTGGCTCGAGCATCAAGCATAGTGAAAAAAAGAAAAAAAAGAAAGAAATAAAAGCTTTTAAGCAAAAGAGGAGAAACAAAGAGCTTGTAAGCAATAGCATTGAGCCATTTTGCATAGACATACCATCTTGGTCACCGTATACATAGCATAGTTGGGATTGAAGATGGCACGTTTCTCTCATAGGTTGGTGCACAAGCGTATCTTGCCCATTTGAGAAATCGAGCTAGCGTCTCTCTAGCATTCGTACAACGAGAGCATTTTCCGTGGTTACACATTTTGAGCTCACTCCTTGGTTGTGCGGATCCCATCTATCTTCCGTGTGTGTGTGTGTGTGTTCCTAGTGATATTCTTGGGTTTGACGTATTTGCTTTACTTGCAATTTTGTGAACCTTATCGATATCTTGACTAACATTTTCTTGAAATTTTTGACACCATCCTAACCAAGGTCCTCCATAAGCTCTACTTGTCTAGGTGTGAGAAACAAACCCGGTACCAATTCTCCTATTGTGGCATTATATTGAGTGACACTTGATACATCCTCAATCCTCGGAAAAGGTAACTTCGGTATTGTTCTCTCATTTTCCTACTCACCCGACTTGGTTATCATGGATAGCCCAATTTCGTCGGCGAACCCACTTTTCGAGGAGCAAGGTAATGATCATGACTACCTTACCAAGAGCCACTTCTTAATCGCGCAACGGGCTCTCCATCAAGAAAGTGAAGACTTGGGTGAACGCATGGAGCAACTCGCCATTGACCTTCGGCAACTAGAATCAAGGAACCGTGAATACATCGACGCCAAGTTCACCACACAAATGGAAGAATTACGCAACATGATCTTGAGACGCCCGTCTTCCTCGACATCTTTGTCAAGACGGTGCCAATCAAGCCACCGCTCAAGTCGGCAGTCTTCGGACTACTCCTCTTATGATGTAAGTCCTCCATGAGTTCGCTTTCCTCGACATGATGATCCTCAATATAGCCAAGCTCAAGAAAACCCATACCATGGCAATGGCTTACAATATTGAGTTCGAGCACGTGATAGGGCGCGACGACAATAACAAGAAGCAATGGAGCAAGAGAAAATACCTCCATAAGTGCAATGTCAAGTACCTCAAGACGGTGATGCACTCCGACAAGCACAAGAGCGTCGTGAAGCACAGGCACTTGAGCGTGAAACACAAGCACTCGAAGCACAAGGACACTAGAGCCGTCGAAGAGCGCAACTGCCAAGTGCATGAACAAGTGGAAGCACTTCATCAAGCACGACAAGAAGAAGCCGCCCAATGTGAAGAACAACAAGAAAGGCAAAACCGGGCGCATATTCCTTGTCCTCCTCCACGACAAGAACGAAACCAAGTGGAACAAGTGCTTCAAGACCCTCCTCCATGCAAAGAGTGACATCTTGAGGAACGAGCATTTGAGGACCTTCCTCCACGGCAAGAGTGAGATCGGTTAGTATGATAAAGAGCAAATCATTCACTTTGGTAATGTCAATACAACATTCATAATTGTTCTCACACAATGCCTATTGTACCATAATTGTTCTACAATTTTTTATTGAGAAATATAAGCCATAGAAACTAGAAAACAAGCAAACTATGCATTGAAAACAGAATCTGTCAAAAACAAAACAATCTATAATGATATGAACATTAACCATACTTATCTTACTCCAAAAATTCTGAAAAATTAGGAAAACATACAAAGTTTATATATCAATCATCTGTAAAAAAACAAGAATTTTTCGATGCTCCAGTAATTTCGAACAATTATGTTACTGGGCACAAAAGTTTCTGTTTTTGCACAAAATCAAGTCAATTATAATCCACACCGCCACAAAGGATTTACTTGGCACTTTATTGAAACAAAAACTATAAAACATGATTACTAAAGTAGCTTAATCATGTGGACACACAAAAACAGTAGGTATAAATGTTGGGTTGTCTCCCAACAAGCATTTTTCTTTAAAGCTTTTTAGCTAAGCAGTGATATTTTAATGATACTCTTCCAAGCCCAATTTCGATGATAACTAGACCATTAAGGCGCGCGTTGTCGCACCCCTCCATTATATTGGTTACTCCCTCTATTCATAATATAAGATGTTCTAACTTTTTTGAATCGGATATATATAGTTATGTTTTAATGTGTTTGTTCACTTATTTCAGTCTGTACGTGGTCCATACTGTCAATGTATACGTAGTCCATACTGAAATATCCAAAAAAATATTAAGTAGTAATTAAAGAGCGGAATTTCATAAATATATAGACTAATTAGACAACAGAAATATTTGAGATACTTTGTTGTATTTCTGTGATGGCCTGGCTTATTAGGGATGATAGACTACTCATATCAATAAGGAATTCCTTTTTTTCCGGTAGCCCATTCGGACAGAACTCCAAAGTTAAGCGTGCTCAGCTTGGAGTAGTGTCAGGATGGGTGACCGACCGGGAAGTTGCTCCTGGGTGCGCATGAGTGAGGACAAAGTGCACAGAAAAGATTAGTATTGATCTGTGGGGCCAGTCTAGATCCCGCCAGGAGTAACGACCACCGGCGGGTGTGTCCGGGGCATTACAAGTTGGTATCAGAGCCGACCCTCGCGGTTACACGGATGGTTGCGGACAGGTGCACGGTCATGTTGTTCATGACGTTTGTGACCCGTCGTGGCACACGGCATGGCACATGTACCGGACTAGATGCACAGACGGTTGTGCCAAGAGGGAACGTTCCTGTGGCCCGACGAGGACGTCAGTTCCTCTGAGTGGGGGTGTATGTGATGGCCTGGCTTATTAGGGATGATAGACTACTCATATCAATAAGGAATTCCTTCTTTTCCGGTAGCCCATTCGGACAGAACTCCAAAGTTAAGCGTGCTCAGCTTGGAGTAGTGTCAGGATGGGTGTCCGACCGGGAAGTTGCTCCCGGGTGCGCATGAGTGAGGACAAAGTGCGCAGAAAAGACTAGTATTGATCTGTGGGGCCAGTCTAGATCCCGCCAGGACTAACGACCACCGGCGGGTGTGTCCGAGGCGTTACAATTTCACATCAAGTTTTAGGTATAGGAGCACGATATGCTGGAATGGCAACATCCAAGTTATCCTTGGGCACAACATTGCGAACTCGATTTCTATTAATGGGTATAATTCTTCTGACATTGATATTTATTTCCTTATGAATACCAAATAGTATCAGCCAGATGGTTCGATGTGAGAGCACGTACTCTAATAGCTCACATTCATCTCGGAAGTTGCTAGACATAGGTTAGCATTATATTAAGCAGTAGAATTTACATAGCTTGTACCATCCAAAACTATAGATCAATGTATACTGATATGTAATAGGTTTGGTTACAGGCATACACATAATGTAAAGTGAGCAGATTAGCGTGTCAGCCATATTTAACAGCAAAAGGAGGGGTTGATAATTTTTGTAACATCCGTGCTAAGTGCAGGCATGGCTTTGCTTCCTGATTTCCAACAAATTGGCATCCTTGTGATGTAGAAGACCTTTGTTCTGGCATATAATAATAGATACCCTTGTAGCGATCGCTGATGGGATATATCAAATTTATGGCTATTGAAATGCTTTATTTAAAATCTTGATCAATCTAGCTTAGTTGTGCAAACTTTCCAATGTATCTTCTTTCTCTGATAATCACCAACGACATAAAAAGATGTGAATTTAGGCTTTATTTGCTTAGGAGCAACTGAAAACTTCAGCTGAGTTTTGACAATGTTTCAAGAACAAATTACGAGCTATTGCTTGGTACATACACTTACGATTAGTGCTTGATACAAGGCGTCAAAGACTTGGTGGAAGGGGGCTCACAAACCTAAATTCTAAAATAGAAATGTAGTATGCTTGACAAAAAGTAACTGCCTTATTATTTCTTTTGGTCATTTTGATTTTACCCTATCCATATCTGAACATGAATTGTACGGTGTGAAAAGGAAAGTGGATAAGACTAAATATGAATGCAAAATAATAGTATATGAATAAGGACATATCTCCGACCATCAGGATTTAATTATTGTGCATTCATCAGTACAAAATGCCTTCAACTCCACCAAGTTTCTCTTCCAAAACCTAGAATAAATAGCAAGGTCTAACTTGCGGACATGTCAGAATACAGTCTGCATACCGAATGTAACTCAAAAGATTACAGAGGCAAGTTTCACCACATAAAAACTAAGTCTTATCACACAAAGCTATCTAAAGGTATCAAGAATTCAAGGCTACAAAGTGGGAACTATATGGGCGGGACAAATCCTAAAAAATCTATAGGGAGAGGTCACCTAGAGCAAGCAGTCCCAAAATTATCTTGAGTACAGAATAGGTGAAATTAAATCGCACTAGATAAATTTCTCATGAGAGAAAGATCAACTTATTTTCTGATGATAACACAAAGGGATTGATACATCAAAAGAGATAGCCACAAATTTAAAACTTCATGAATCATGAGTCATGTGAATTAGTAGGAGAGAGCGAGGAGGACTCACAAAATAGGGAAGATGAATCCTCGGCATAGTTGCCGGAGAAGGAGGTACATACATAATGAGGGGGATGAGGAATGAACAACTGCAAGGTGGGGTTATATATAGACGAGCGTATAAATGAAGAAGATGAATCGGGGTAGTAACAGACTTGCAATTATTGGTGGCCAGTAATGGGTTGCATCAACTACGATTTGAATCTTCAATTATCAGCGAGTCGACTCCAATCGCGGATGATGCTTCATTTTTCCCCCACCACCTCCCCATCGAGTTGCTTAGAGACCTTATCTCTCGCGCTCACACGTCCGTCCAAATCCATAGAGATCGCCATCCGAGTCGTTGCTCCCGCATCGATCGGGAAACAGCCGCCACGCGAAGGGTGGAGCCGAGCGACCTTGCAAGGAAACCAGGGTTGCCTTTTCTTTTTTGGCTATGCGTAGGCAGGCTTCTAAAGGCCCATTAGGCCCAAATTAACGTGATACGCCCAAAAAAGTGGCCGGAGCAGCGGCCCAAGACGGTGAGCCATCGTTAATACCGAACGAAGCCAGATTAGGAGCGACTCACAGCGATCTGACAACCAAAAATGCTCAAAGTTGACGATCAGACGGTTGTGGACACTAATGACCTGAGAAGGCTAGAAAGGTGTCCAGTTTTAATGTCTTTAAATTTTATTCATACTCTAAAAGATATAAGTGAAGCTGATAGAACATTCTACAATTAATATAGATTGACCAATATCCAAGCTTAATATATATAAGTGAAGCACACGAAGCATTCTATAAAGCCATACTCAAAAGATTAAAGTGAAGCACACAGAGCATTCTATAAATAACTGAAGGACTATCTCATACTAGCATGGCGCATAAAGGAAAATAAAATTAAAAAAACACAAAAGACGCATATCATGTGAACAAAACAAAAACCAAGGTATACCGTAATTGTTGAATAATAAAGATGGGATGCCAACCTGGGAATCCCCAAGCTTAGATGCTTGAGTATCCTTGAAATATTTACTTGGGGTGCCATGGGCGTCCCCAAGCTTAAAATCTTTCCTCTCCTTATTCTTCTTATATCGATAACTCCTCGATCTTCGAACACTTCATCCACACAAACATAATAAAAAACCTTGTTAGATCTGTTAGTACAATAAAGCAAATCACAACTTTTAGGTTGTAGGATCGAAAGTATGTCTAGAGGGGGGTGATTAGACTACTTGACCAAATAAAAATCTAGCCTTTTCACAATTTTAAGTCTTGGAAAATTTTAGCAACTTATCACAAGTCAAGCAATCAACCTACATATGAAATTCTAAGAGTATAGCAGCGGAATATAAATCATTGCATATGAAGGTAAAGGAGAGGAGTTTGAGGGGAGCAAACGCAATGTAGACACGGAGATTTTTGGCGTGATTCCGATAGGTGGTGCTATCATACATCCACGTTGATGGAGACTTCAACCCACGAAGGGTAACAGTTGCGCGAGTCCACGGAGGGCTCTACCCATGAAGGGTCCACGAAGAAGCAACCTTGTCTATCCCACCATGGCCATCACCCATGAAGGACTTGCCTCACTTGGGTAGATCTTCACGAAGTAGGCGATCTCCTTGCCCTTACAAACTCCTTGGTTCAACTCCACAATCTTGTCGGATGCGCCCAAGTAACACCTAAACAATCTAGGGACACCACTCTCCAAAAGGTATTAGATGGCGTGTTGATGATGAACTCCTTGCTCTTGTGCTCCGAATGATAGTCTCCCAAACACTCAACTCTCTGTCACATATTTGCATATGGTGGAAAGATGATTTGAGTGCAAAGCAACTTGGGGAATGCTAGAGATCAAGATTCTTATGGTTGGATTGGAATGTCCTGGTCTCAACACATCAGTAGGTGGTTCTCTCTCAGAAAATGAATGCTGAAAGTGTAGGCACATTCTGATGGCTCTCTCCATGAATGGAGGAAGGGTGGAGGGGTATATATAGCCTCCACACAAAATCTAACCATTACACACAATTTACTAAACTCAGTGGGACCGAATAGTGAAACTCGGTTAGACCGATTTAGTTCAGAATGTGAATGTTAGGCATTTCATTGGGACCGACACAATAAACTTGGTGGGACCGATTTTGTTAGGGTTAGGGCATAACTTAATCTCGATGAGACCGATCAATTTCAGTAATTGGCAAACAGATAGTTGGTCAGGCAAACTCGGTGGGACCGATCGCTCATTTCGGTGAGACCGAAACATTACGAAAATGAAATAGAGAGTTTGCATTGCGAACTCTGTGGGACCAATCGCCCATCTCGGTTAGACCTAAACGTTACAAAGGGAAATAGAGAGTTTGCAATCCCATCTCGGTGAGACTAAGATCCCTATCGGTGAGACCAAACTGATTAGGGTTTCTGGCTATGGCTATGTCAAATGAACTCGGTGGCGCTGGATAGATCAAATCGGTGGGGTCGAGTTTGACTTTTGGTTTGGGACAAATGTGGAAAATGAGAAAGTGGTTGAGGGCTTTTGGAGCATATCACTAAGCATTTTCAATAAGAAATCCATTAAGCAACACCTCATCCCCTTTTAATAGTATTGGCTTTCCTATGGACTCAATGTGATCTTGGATCACTAAAATGAAAATGTAGAGTCTTGAGCTTGTGCCAATATGTGTCCTTAGCATTTTGAGGGATCCACATCTCTAGTCCATGCCACGACAATCATTGAACTTTCTGAAAAGATTATCTTGAATGGATATTAGTTCAATGAGCTATATGTTGTTAATAATTACCAAAACCACCCAGGGATGAGTTGCAGTTTCTGTCTCCCCCTTTTTGTTAATTGATGACAACATATAGATCAAAGCTTCGACAAATGATAGAAAGAATGAAATATATCGTTGCTTTGAGAAGTATGTGATAAGTAAGAGCTCCCCCTAAATTTGTGCATTATTTAAAATTTTCTTTTGAATGCAAATGCACAATCGATTAGGATCATGGGTTACTCTTGCATGTCACGTACATCTTGGTGGAGTGCTCAAAATGACAGAATATGAAATATACACTCATCACGAAGACAAAGTGAATAATCATACATGAGAGATAGATAATATCATCATCCAAGCACAAACATTAACATATGATATGATCAAACACATGACCATACAAGTATCTCACACACACAATCGTATAGTATCAATCAAGAAAGCAAACAAATAAGTAGCAAATAAGTAGCAAAAGAAATAGCAAAAAGAAGCAAAGCTCTCTCTCTCTCTCAGGCTATGATGTATACACTTTCTCCCCCTTTGGCAAAAAGTTACCAAAAAGCTTGAAAATGCATAGTGCTATGCGGCTCTCTAAGCTTGATCTTTGGGAGCTTCAAAGTGCGAAGCTGAAACAGAGAGGAGTTCTGCAACAAATGCATCTGTAGAGGTTGTAGGAGTTGGTGGAGTTGCAACTGGAGGGGCAACTAAAGCTGTGGCTGCAAGAGCTAAAGTTATAGCTCTAGTATCTGTCACTGGCACTGCTGTAGACCTCTGTCTCCTAGGCACCCTTTGATAGGAATCAGTAGTGATCTTGTCACTCCTATCCTCAAGCTCTTCTTGGATCTTCCCCACTGATGTCTGAATCTCTGTCAGCTTGACATCCAATTCATGAAGTTTTGTCTCAAAAATTCTCTCAAGAGTCTCCTGATTTTGAGTCAGGTTGGCCAAGCCTTTCTCAATCCTCAAAGTAGCCTGAATGAGATAGCCAAGTTGGTCTTGTTTTGACTTGAGAAAAACCTGTGAAGGCTCTTCAACACTTGGCATCTTGGTTGCCTTCTCTGCTTTTGCCTTCTCTCTCTCTTCTCTTGAGCCTCTATAGATATAGGATCTGAAGCATACATAACAACTGTGTTGTCCTCATGATCAGGCCTCAAGAGAAGGTGCTCATTGTCCAAGAGATACATGCCTTTGCCCATCTTGGAGTTGATGATCATCTGAACATGTGGAGCATACCCACATGATCTCTTCGGATCAACAGCAGTCCTCTTGATGGTTTCAACAAACAAACTCATCACTTTGAATTTTAGGGGCACATCAAACATCTGAAGAAAGTTGATGGAGTGGCCTCTGATCATCCTGTGATCTCCTGATTTGGGCAGCAAGGTGTGCCTCAAAATGGTGTTCATAGTGGCCAGTCCAGACAACAGATAATACACTGGGCCTAGCTTGTGTGTCTCCAAGGCCTTGTTAGGTATCTCCTTGTACATGTTGGCCATGGAGTTGTGACCCTTCCTAGGTTTAGCATAGACATCAATGTCATCCTCATGCTCTTCAGGGGCATTGATAAGCTTGGCCCACTCAGCAACAGTAGACTGATACCTTGTACCTTAAGTCATCCATACAATCCTCCCATCTGGATAAAAATGAGTTGTTGAATAGAATTGCATAATAACCTCATCATTCCACTTGGTTAATTTCTGACCCACAAAGGTGTCTACTCCATTGAGTGTGAAACTTTCATGTACTCCAGGGAAGTGATCTTCATTGTTGTCGATGTAGTTCCAATCCACCCACTTCATGTCACACACGATGGGCTTCTTATCCAAAAGGACTGTCTCATAGAAGACCCGATGTTCCTTGGTGTGAAATATGTAGTCCACAGCAGTCCTTCTCCTCACAGCATAAGGGTCTGATTGTCTCCAGAATCCGAGACCTACATCCTTTCTCTCCTTCATGTTTTCAGCCACTGGGTGATTGTCATCATGATCAGAAATTTTTGGCTTTAACTTTCTGAGAACTTGGGCTTCATCATCTTCTTCTATTTCAAGGACTGGGGCCTTGTTTTCTTAGCAGCTGGTATATTCCTGGTGGATCTCTTTGGTGCAGCCTTTGAAGCTTGAGAAGTAGCTTTGGGGGCAGTCTTTGGCTTCGATGGAGCAGCACCAGACTTGATGGCATCCCCCATCAGCTTCTGAGTCTTTGATGCTGGTGCATCATCCTCTTCTTCCTCTTCCTAATCTGATTGGGTCATCATTGACGGCTTTCCAATAACTCTTGCCATAGTCTTTTTGGCCATTTCTTTCCTTTTATTGCCCTCACCAGCAGCCTCTTCCACAGTTGATTTGGAGGCTTCAAGAGTTGAGGCTCTGGCCTTTGATGTGGGCACTCTCTTGGCAGGAGCCTTCTTGTGCATACCAGGCTTGATTGAAGCTACTGTGCCAAATTCCTTCTTGACAACTTTCTTCTTAGAGCTGACCTCCTTCTCAGCAGCAACATAATCTTCATCCTCGGAATCAGAGTTTCTCTTTCTCCTTGTCCTGGTTGCTGCCTTGGGCAAGTTGCTTGGAATGCTTCTACTTCCATCATCATAGCTGTCAGAGGGACTAGTGCCCTCACTCAAGTTGACTTGCTCCTTAGACATGTTCTTGCTATCACTTTGATCTGACATAGCTGATACTGCAAACTCAAAGCTGGCCATGTGAATAGATGTAGTTGAGATAGAGTGGATGAGCTTCACAAAGTGCAGAGATTTTGTAAACAATTGAGTCAAAAACATAGTTTTAGTTTTCCATAGAAAGAATTTCGGACCTACCGATTTGTTAAACTCGGTGCCACCAAAGCAATATGGGAGTCTGAACTAGTGGAATCAGTGAAACGAAGACACAATTCGATGTCTCCGAGATTGCCAGGCTTTCACGGAGAACCGAACTCATTCACACCGATTTGCAAGTTTCTGTCAGACCGAAAATCACAAGTGCAATGGCCTAAGCCAAATCAGTGAGACCAATTTATACAACTCGGTCGGTCCGAGATGAGTTCGGCGAAAACCTTATCCTAAATTTTTGAATCAAAACTAATCTAAAGGGAGTTCTAGCTGGATAGAGTGATCTCATATGTGGTAATGATCATGGCATTGACCTAAGTGCAGGAATCAGGGGTAAAGATTGCACATAGGGGTCGAGTTCATACCCTAACTCGGCGGTGAACTCGCTACGGCAGCAACGACGGTGAAGATTCCCGTTGACGGCAGTGGTGACCAGCGGCGGGAGGTTGTTGGTGATGAGGAGACGACCCGGAGACCTAAGTCGGCAAAGCAGGACACATGTGGGCGAAAGGTTTCGGAGGAATTTCCAAAATTTGACCCATGAGTATATATATCTTGAAACTGTTGGTGTGACCGAGTGGAACAACTCGGTGGCACTGAGATGCAGAATCGCAAGTGATTAATGCAACTCGGTGTGATCGAACTATTCAAATCGGTTGCACCGAGATTGAAAACCTAGATCAACTCAATGAATTCGGTATGATCGAAAGGAATCAATCGGTCAGACTGAAATACACAAAGAGGTTTTGGAAGTTTAAGTCTATGACGAATCGGTGACTCCGAGTGCTCCTCACCCAGAGGGTTCGAATCTGACTTGATCAAACTTTGTGATGTGGCATGAATAGAGTTTGCGACAAGAAAAACATAGATAGCTAGAGGGAGTACTTAGGCATTCTTGTCCATCCATTTGGCAAAAAGAAAAAGACCAAACAATCAAAGCAACAAATGGATGTCCTCGAATGAGAAAAATATGCATTCATCATGCTCACACAATAAGACAACAAATGAAATATGTGGCAAAGCATGCACAAACACTCTAGCATCTATCCAGCAATTGGTGATGACTAGGTCATCTATATATGAGTATATTGACTGAGGAGTCAAATGAGAACATTTGATCGTAGGTCATACTCATTGTTTAAGCATAAGTGGGGTTACCACTTTTACATAAAGCATTGTTGTGTTCACACCATTAGAGTTTCTTTAGCTTAATTCTTAGACTAAAGCTCCCCTAGATGTGATATCCCCCCTAAGAGGGATGAACTAACCTTGGGTTTTGTCAATAATGACTTCATGTAGATGTTGAAGATGTGGATGCACAATGTTGATGTAGATCATTTGGAGCAATCCATTTGAGTGAGTTGCACTTTCAATACCTACATGGGTTAGTCCCACAAGGAACAAACAAAGATATCCATAGACATAGAGTGAAGTACACACAAGATGATGTCCATGAAAGCATTAGGTTACCTTGTCCCTTGTCTTACTAACTAGAGAGTTTGTGACTCCTTGAACTGGTGCAAGATGTGGAGGTTGTTTGCAATTGTTCTTGCCAAAATGAATATGAGTGAAGTATGTTGGCGGAGTCACCCTCAAGAACTCTCTAGTTCTTCTTCTTTGGGATCCACATCATCTTGATGGGAATCCTTGGAGTTGTTGTCGTACTTGATGAAGTAGAACTTGATGTAGTCTTGGGAACCCACTTGACCAATGCCTTAGGAGCTTCTTCAAATGCATCAATATCCTCTTGAAGCTTGTCCTTGCCTTTTAGCTTATGGTCTTGTGGTGGAACATCATCTTGAGCTTGTGTTCCCATGAAGGAAGTAGGATCATACTTCTCTTGTTGACGAACGAACTTCGTCTTGGGTATGGATCTTCTTACCACTCAACTCCATTGGCATTGAACTTTCGTTCAAAACCAATATGTTGATTCTTCCGGTGCCTTCCTTGCTTGCGTACAGTTTCCTCAAATTGCTTACTTCTAGCAAGGCTCTTGTTAACACCTTTGTCTATAATTCACTTAAATAAGCTATTTTCTTCCTCAATTGTAACTTGGCTAAGAGAATCGTTAGTGGAATCAAGAGAACTACTAGAAGCAACAACATTGGATTTAGCATGATTATTGTTATTACTACTAGAAGAAGAATCGTTCTTACTCTTATTGCAAGATTTTACTTGTGGCATGTAAGTAGACAAGAGTAAACGCTTGGCAATGTAAGAACTTTTCTTACGTAGATCATCATTGATTTCTTTTAAGAGCCCATGCTCTTGCTCTAGGTTGAGATTTTCAAAGTGTACCTTCTCACGAATCTTTAAAAGTTCTCAATAATCTTCTAAGGTAGTTTCATGAGCTAACTTAAGAGTGTTTATTTCTTTAGTTAGATGCTCAATCACCTTCTTATCATCATCATTCATTTTGTCTTGATTGGCATGATTAATAGCAAGTTCATCATAGTTTTCATCACTAGAGTTGTCAACAAGTAAATCATCATCACCTAGCAAATAATCTTCATCACTATTGAAATCAACATCCTTAGGGTGTGATACCTTTGGTTCTTTAGCCATTGTCGCGGTATATCCATGACCACCTATGGGACCAGGAGGCCCCTTTCTGGTTCGGCAGGGGGACGTCGTGTTGCACAAAGAGCAGACCAGCGCATGGCAACACGACAGAGAGCACACAAGCAATTTACCTAGGTTCGGGCCACCGCGAGGCGTAAGAGCCTACTCCTGCTTTGGTGGATTGATGGTGGAATGGGAATGGCAAAATGCAGTACACTTGCCCGACAGGGGTCGCCGTAGGGTAGCAGCGACTACGCGTGTATGGGGTTGTGGGTTTGTCAACTTTCCAACCTTCTAACCCTTCCTACGGGTGCCATGGGCCTCCTTTTAAAGATTAAGGGGTCACCACAATGGTTGACAGGGTGCATTAAATGCACTGCTTAGTGTCACATCACTGGTTGCCCGGCAAGGCTTGCTGGGCTATCTTGCGAACTCTGCGCCTATTCTATTGACACGTCGCAAGACAACTCTCATTTGTGGGTTTATTCTGCAGAAAATGGTTGCCATGTGGCGAATAACTGCCACTTAATCACCTTGCGGCTTGACACTGTACTGATTGACAACGTGGTTCATGCTTGAGTGGTTGGTGGGGTGGTTCTGCCCCGCAAGCCTCGGCAGACCTTGCCAGGGTGCCTTGGTTGCCTGCTTCTGGCGGTGGCCTCGCCCCTTGCCTTCTCTTGCCAATATCTTGCTCCTCTGGCTTGATCTTGGTCCCTCTGAACTGCATGTTGGTTCTTCAAATCTCTTGGTCCCTCAATCTCTGACTTAAGCTGGTGCTCAATCTTGTTCCCGTGCCTATGCACAGTCTGGGGCGACAGACCCAGGGTCTATTGCACCCACAGAAGCCCCCAGGCCTGCCCCAAACGCGCTGTTGAGTGTTTTTGGGGTAGGGCCTAATAAGTGCACATGCAAGGGTTGCTGAAGAGGTTGGTCTCTTGAAGTCTTCCATAGCTGCTTCATTAGCCTTGATTTCGGGCCAGTTTCCAGTTTTCTCGCACGTCGTGCATAACACCGCGGGGGGACTTCGATCGTGGCTTGTGGATTTGCCTCGCCCCATGATCACGGGGCGGAAACCGCCAAACCCACTCGCCCTCTGCCCCACATGCACCAGCCACGTGGTCCGCATGCATTGGGTGCGGTAGGTGGTGGATGCGAAGGGCACAGGGAGGAGTGCCATGGTTGAAAATCAAGCGTTGATGGTTGGAGTAGAGGGTCAGCCTTGATTCCCAAAGCTGTCGAGGGTGCAGAGAGGCCGTATTGGAGGAGTGGGGCGGCCATGCCCCGTGCGAGGGGCCAGCCCCATGCCTCGTCCCCTCTATATAAAAAGACAAAGGCAGTACCTCTCTGCACATACTTCTCCTTCTTCTCAATTCTTCTCCCTTAGCCATGGTGAGAGGGCGAGGGCGTAGTAGAGTTCCGGCGATGGCGACGAGGGCTTCCACTTAGCAACACATCCCTGCCCATCTAGAACCTGAGGCGGCGGAGCCTGCTATGAGAAGAGGGAGGGGGGCGAGGTCGAGGTCGCCATGGTGCTCGCGGAGGACGGGGGAGCGCCTTGGCTGCGCCCCCACCGACGGCTCCTCCTCCGATAGAAGACCATGTTGGGGACCAACCTCGAGAGTTCATCATCAGGCTGTATAAGACCTTGTGTGGTCACCTTCGTCTTCCAACTCCCTTCGCGCGGGAGATTGTGCTCGAGCAACCACGTGCCCTGAGGCTACACATGAGGGGTTGTGAGAATGGCAGGATGTGGGTTGATGTCGATTTCCCTGCCCCTCATGTGATGTATCTTCGCTGTGGCTGGATGACCTTCGCCTGTGCCGATAGCTTCTTGGTGGGGCATGTTCTCCAGTTCAAACTGATGGAGAGCGGCCTGCTCTCTATTAAGATCTTCAGGCGCTCAGGAGGTCGCTTAGGATGTTGGGTGGAGAGCTCGAACGATGACAAAACCTCCTCCTCGGACTAAAGCGACGAGGAGGACAGTGACGGTGATGACGACAACAGCGGGCGGAGGAGCGACGACTCTGACTCCGGCTGATCGTTGCCCGCACCATCTTCATCAGGCGATAGCACCATCATCTGCATCTGCGCCTCCTCCCTGGCAATGTGATTTGTCGCGGAGTTGGATGCAGAGGTGTGGATGGTGCTGTCGGGCTCCTCCAGCAGCCTTCCAGCTGGACCCTGGCAGGCTTCCTCTTGGGCTGCAGCTCCATTAGCCCTGCCGAGCCCCGCTGGCCCTGGTGACAGTGGTTGACAGGGATGCCTTCCGTCGTGCTCTCCATTGAGGCGTTACCTCGCGCTCCCGTTCCTACCGGGCTACCTCTCCTGGAGCCCGACGGGAGCGGACTGGATGCCTGCCCTGGCGATCCTTTTGCCCTCCTCACCTTCAACAGCCGTCCCTAGGAGAAGAGGGACAGGACAGGCATTACGAAGCACTTATATTTTTTCAATCTTAAACATGTAGGCAATCGCCGAATTTTAATTCAATAAATGTAATCCCTCAAGTCCATCTTAGTGTCCTGTAATGCTTGTACTTGTGTTAGCATATGAATGAAAAAGATGATACTTGCCGGGAACCTATGCATGTGTATGTCCATGCAGAGGTGGAGTGCCTCTTTGATGAAAATAAACAAGTTTTCCCCGGCAGGATATCCTGCCGGCACCCTCTTTATCTTCTGGAGAGCTATGTCTGCTGGGGAATAGACAGAGGGGCCAGCCCCCCGCCAGCTCCTTTTTACTAAAGGCCACTGTGACCATCCTTACTAAAGCAACATTCGAGTCATGGATGGGAGCACTTAAGTTTCAAAAGAGAGACGAGGTTTTCTCATGCAAAGTTATAGCCTTACAGAACACTAATATACAAGAGGTAAAACTTATCTGTTTGGCTTGCTGGGGATCGTTGTGCCGTGCAATCTTCTCGTCCCTTGTCGAAGCCAAGTTCATGGCAAGAACCTGCAACTCCATGTAGATGAGAATGAATGCAGGATGCAATCCTATCTATATGCATATGCAAATGCTCATGAAATGCTTATGCAGTGATCTGGGTTTGCTCATGCATGCATGCGATCTTAGTTGGGGGGCCCCCTACAGCGCTTCTTCATTTTATCTTGCACGGGGTCATCGCCCCGGCTTTGTACAAGGGGTTACATGCAGCTGAGGCAAGACCTGTACAAAAGGGTGGCTGCTGGGCAGTGCCCAACAGCCTCAAGCCTTACGGGTAGTACTTGCGGAGATGCTCAATATTCCATGAGTTTTACAACTGTCGTATTTCAGGTTCCGGCAAGACCCTTGAGGTTCGAATACTGGTGTGCGCATCAAGATCTCTCTCCCTCTAGCTCACGCCCTCACCGCAATCTCAAGGCTTAGTGAGTCAAACTCGCAAAACAAGGGACACAAGATTTATACTAGTTCGGGCCACCGATGTGGTATAATACCCTATTCCAGTGTGGTGTGGTGTGGTGGATTGCCTCTGGGGCTGAGGATGAAAAGTTACAAGGGAATAACAGCCTCCCGAGGAGAGTTGTTCTTGTGCTTGGTAAGTTGATGCGGTAGAGGATCGTCCCTCTCTCTCGATGTGCCGATCCTTCCTGGGTCCCCTTCCTATGATGGTTCCTAGCCCTATATATAGAGGCCCGGGTCCTCCTCACAAATATTAGGCGGGAAGGGATCCCACAACGACCAGTTTTGAAGGGGGCAGCTAGTATGAGCTATCCTGATAGAACATGGTTTTCTCATGTCAAAGGCTTTGGTGATGACGCCGTCCTGGGCTCCACGGTGACCTCCGTCCTGTCGTCCCGCTGGTCTTGGTCGCATTGCACCAATATGGAAACCTTTGCTTCATGCCTCGGGACTCCACGCCTGCCCTTGCCTCTTTAGCACCAAAGAGGAAACGAGGACACTGGGCGCGCTGGCGCCCGCCTGGTGCCCACCTGGTCTTGGTCGTCATGGCTTGGGTCACAGGAACCTCGCGAGGTGCCCCTTACCTTGATCTCTCCGCCCCTCACAAGCCAGCCTAGTGAGGCCGCCCCGAGGAGGTCTTGCCTCGTCCACCTCGCGAGGCTTGGCCCTTCGCGAGGGTCTTGAGTGTTTGCTGGTGAAGATGGGCCGCTGGTGGAGCCATGTCGTGGGCCGCAGGCAGGCAAGTCTGGGGACCCCCGTTCCTAGGATGCCGACGGTAGCCCCCGGGCCCAAGGCGCGCTCGGGCTTGGCTTCGAGGCAAGGCCAAGGAGAAAGTGTGGAGCGCCGCGGGCCCCAATAGCCCGCGTCCTTGTTTGACACGTGGCGATTGATTGGACATGGGCGTCTCCGCTTCCACACGCTGCCTAGGCAACTTCCCGACTTGACGAGTCCATGCTGCATGCAGAAGATCATTATTACCTTAGATCATGGAGGCCGGCGGTTGGCCACCCCTTGGCTATAAATGGGAAGGGGGAGCAGAAACCCCGTCACCCATCTCTTCCTCTGCTCCTCCTGCACCTTCTTCTTACTTGCTTCATCGCTTGATGCGTCAACCATGGTGTCGAGATGGAGCTTCTCAGCCACAGAGAAGGGGAAACCCCCCCTCGACAAGCCTGAGCCACTTCTGCCGAAGAAGAGGTTGTCCCATCGCTGTGACATAGTTGTGAGGCCGTAGGTGTCGAGGCCTTGGTACAAGCGGCCACCTCCCATGTATCCGCTACCCTTGTATTCCTGAGCTGAGTGCTCCAGAGGGAGAGGCGGCGAACGGCGCCGCCCACGCCGTGGCCATGGTCGCCGCACCGTGGTGGCGCACGTTGTCGCCCCACGAGCCCACGTCGCGGACTCCTCGCGCGAACTCGTGATGTGGGTGACGATGCCTCCGTGCACTTGGATTTGCTTCCCACAGTTCTTCGCCGCTGAGATGCCGCCGAGGGGCACCCTCGAGCTTTGGCTGCAGCACGCCAACTGCGACACCCCGGCGACTAGAGTAGTGGTTGAAGCCGTCTCTCGAGGGAAGATCTTCATGACCCGTGGCTGGGGCGAGGTCGCTCGAGTCTGCCGTGCGGAAGGCGCCCTTGCCATCCACTTTGAGTACAATGGCGCCACCATGATATTCTTCAAGGTCTTCGAAGAAGAACGCCGCCGCTTGGAGTGCTGCCCTGAAGGGGGTCGTCAAGACGGGGCAGCGGCCAACGCCGAGCCTGCCGCTGGCTTCGCCAGCAGCTCCTCCAGCAGTAGCGGCGACTCCAGGTGGGTTAATGATTCTCCCAAGGTCGACGAGACTCCGAAGACGAGCGACAGCAGCTACGTGCCTCGGAGCCCTCATCGTGCCCGGAGTAAGGCCACAACGTTCGACCGCTGTCGTCGCTGATCTGGAGAGGTTGGCGCCGGCCTCTCATGGCCCACTGTTGATGATGGCGTTGGCGGAATTTGGCGCGTGTAGATAGGGCCCCTAGAAACTTCCTTCTTTTGTTCGCTGCAAGGAATCAAGATGGACCCCGTAGTGGCGTGTAAAGGGTATGTAATGTCTTTTGTTGATATTATCCTTATTATGAAAATATGCGAACAGATGTCTTGCTTCGGCTTGGTCTACCCTTTCCAACCCCGCAGCAGCTTGATGCTCTACGCCAATAGGTCTCGGTCCCCAGGCAGGCTGCAGTTGTCACTCGTATGCCAGGTCGCGATGCCGTGGTCAAGGCCAGGAGGTGAGCGGCCCGAGGTCCAGTGAGAGCTCCTGAGGCGCGATGCTCAATAGGTCCCCTTTAGTGTGCAAGCAGCTACCTAAAGGTGGGAAAGGGAGGCGACGTCGCCACAGCAGGGCTACGAGAGGTGGGAATATTTTGCCATAGCGCTTGGCCGACCCGGGTGTGAAACTTATCTTCGTAGTCAGGAGTTGTTTCCTCGTGCTATGCCAGACTCGCATGCCGACGGCCGTAGTGTAGCCAGGTTAGGACTGTGCAAGCCTCCCCCTCTTCTCCATGCTCTTCTATGTGCTCTACGTCCTTAGGTCCCGGCCCTCGAGCGAGCTCAGTCGCCGCTGGTATGCCAGGTTGCGGTGTCGTGGTCAAGGCCAGGGGGTGAGGGCTGGAGAGCCAGTAAGAGCTCCTGAGTCGCGATGCTCAGGAGCTCCCCTTTTAACACGCAAGTGAATTGCATGGGAGAAGAGGTAGCCCGTGGTACCGCCCGCTATTGCCCTCAGGAGGTTCCTGCAGGTTAGCGTGATGAGGGACACAAATTGCCGCTATGATTGTCGGTCTGCTACTGGTTGCTCCGCAAGAAGGTGAAGGCACTAAGGGTCCGATGAGGTGACGTGTGCCGGTGTGCCGCGAGCCAGAGCTCAACCGCTCAGATTTGTTAGCATTGCAGGGACGGACCCGAGCACAAGCGTCATGCCGGCATGAGTGGCTCCCGTGGTGGGTGATAATCAAGTAGGTAATGACCATAAATAACTCGTGCATGGAGAGCAAACTAGCTTAGGTAAATGCAAGAACGATACATGCCACTGGGTCGGACCCGAGCGGCCTGGGGATGATGCAGCCCGAGGGGCGCCCCCAGCAGGGTAAACTAAAGATGCAAGAGGATACACGCCGCAGGGAATGGCCCATGCGACCTAGGAATAATGCAGCCCGAGGGGCGCTCCCAGCTGAATGAACTTGGGAAATGTCACCTGGTTTCGTCGTCAAAGGAGCGTTGGGGTAGCTGAAGGTGCGCGCTGAAGAAGCTGCTCCTCACGAGCCGTCGAGACCCTGAGCCTCGGGAGGTTCTGGGGGCTCAGGTGGCCTCCTAAGAACCGTCTCCATCTCCGCCAGGACCGCGTGATGCCTGGCTTCCTGGGTTGCCAGGATGCTCTGTAGATTGCACTGGAAGATGGCTGCCACGCTTGGCAGGCCAAACAGCATGCGCACGTAGCTGTGAGGTGGAGCCTCACATCGGCCAGTAGGCAAAGGCCAAAAACGCTCCTGGGATTCGGCCCTTTTGAGCCTTGGGATGTCGGCGCCGACGCGCAGCTCGCCACCCTCGCCCGGGTGGGGAGCAACACCAGGTGGGCGGCGGTCGCTGTGTATTGCCCTTGCTTCCTGAAGCTCCTGGGTGGCCTTGACGATGAACTCCTGAGCGCTGGGCGCTCCTTGGCCGGTGCCCTCTTGAGGGAAACGTGTCATGAAGCATGCCTCCATGTGGTGCCCGAGCGCCTCCCTCGTGATGTTGGCCAGGTCAGAGGCCCTCCAGAAGAAAGCCCCCGAGCCCTGCCCGAGGAGGGCATCGGGCGCGCCTTCTTATGCGAGGGAGGGAGGCGCCCCATGTGCGGGCACTGATCCTGAGGTGACACGGCTAGAGGCGCCGCTCCTCTGAGGCCCAGTGCGGAGTAGCTGCTTCTTCCTCTTGGGGTTGGCCTCAGGAGGGTACTGCGCACCCGCGCTGTCAGGGTCTTCGATTGCTGCAGCTTGGAAGGTGCGCTCGAGGGAGCACACATCATCTCTTTCTTCACAGGGGACTGTGATGATTCTGCCGCTTCCCGGCATCTTGAGGACGTTGTAGCCATGGTGGGTCACTGCCATGAATTTGGCTAACGCTGGGAACCCGAGGATGGCATTGTATGGCAAACGGATGTGGGCGACGTCGAAGTCGACGAGCTCGGTGTGGTAGTTGTCACGCTGACCAAAGGTGACAGGGAGACGAACTTGCCCTATCGGGGTGGTGGAGCCGTCGGTCACTCCTGAGAAAGGCTTGGTGGGCCGAAGCTGATCGTATGGCACTTGAAGTCTGTCGAACGTCTCAATGGACAAGACACTGAGCCCTGCGCCGCCGTCGATGAGTATCTTGGTGACTTCGACATTGCTGATGACAGGTGAACAGGGCATCGGGAGGACGCCGGCGGTCGCTGCGCATTTGAGCTGGTCCGCCGAGCTGAAGGTGATAGAGTACTTGGACCATCTGAGCGGGCGCGTGGCCTCGAGCTTGGGGAGGGCTGCATTCACCTCGCGAGAGAACTGCTTGAAGATGCGCTGGGAAGCCGGGTCCTGAGCACCACCCAAGATGCAAGCGATGGTGCGCGGCTCCTGGAACCCCCCAGCCCCCTCGTCCTGATGGTGGTCGTCGTTCCTACTTGGTGGTGGCGGCAGCGGAGGGAGACCAGGATTGCCCTGAGGACGGTCCTCGCGAGGCTGGTGCCTCCAGGCGCCCTCATGAGGCTGGTCCTGCCAGCGGTCCTCAAGAGGCTGGTCGCACCATTCCTGGCGGGGGCCACGGTCATCCCAACGTCCTCCGCCTCGTCCTCCTCCTCGGTCGTAGCCCCGGTCATTGCGCTCAGGGCGTCGACCGAAGCGTCCATCTCGAATGGACCTGAGCTCTTTACAATCATTGGTATTGTGGCTGCACATGTTGTGGAAGGCATAGAACGGACGGCCACCCTTGGACGACTCGGGCAGGTCCCGGCCGCGCTTGGTGTCTGGCTCTGCCGTGAGTACGGCCACTCCCTTGCGCTTCATGTCCTTGACCTTGGCCTTCTTCCCCTCTGTGTCGGTAGCAGGGAGCTCGAGGAGGGAAAGATGCCCTTCCTCAGCTCTTGCGCATTTGGTCGCTATGTTGAACAGCTCCAAAGTCATGCATAGCTCCTTGTGGATAACGAGCTCCTCCTTCATCTTGATGTCGCGGACACCATCGGAAAATGCTGAGATGATGGCCTCGTCCATCACCTTGGGGATCTTGAGACGCACGGTGTTGAAGCGCTGGATGTACTTCTGCAGGGTGTCTCCCGACTGTTGCTTGATGCGGTGCAGGTCGCCCGTGGCTGGAGGGCGGTCGCGAGTGCCCTAGAAGTTGGCGACGAAGCGGTCGCGCATCTCACCCCAGGAGG
Source organism: Triticum aestivum (assembly GCF_018294505.1). Taxonomy (NCBI): domain Eukaryota; kingdom Viridiplantae; phylum Streptophyta; class Magnoliopsida; order Poales; family Poaceae; genus Triticum; species Triticum aestivum. The sequence goes on along the minus strand of NC_057812.1, from coordinate 346,399,293 downwards.
AGATCAAGCCTGGGGGCAGGTTCAGGAGCCATGCGCGAGCGCCATCCTTGAGAGCCATGGGAAACTAGTTCGCCATGACCTTCTCGTCACCGTTGGCCGCCTCGATGCTCAGCTCGTAGAGCTGCAGGAACTCCGCGAGATCAGGGGTGTTGTCGTAGCGAGGAGGCAGGTCCGCCTTGAACTTGCCTGTCCAAATGACACTACGCAGCTCGGGAACGAGGGCGCGGCAGCCTGCCGTGGCCACCGGGCCCTCTGCAGGGGCGGAGCCTGCCCTTGATGTCCACGCACTGCCGCCACAGGTAGCACGCGGTCTTGTCGTGGCGCCGAGAGCGCTGGAGCACTTTCTTGCGGCCGGGGAACCTCTTGCCAGCTTCCTTCTTCATGCGTGGGAATACGACACGGTGGATCATGCCGCGGGACCGCGTGTCTTGGGGCGAGGACACCATCTTGACGCGGAGGAGGCGATGGTGCTCCATGAGCTGCGTGTCTCGGTCCAAGGGCGCCGACTTGATGCAGAGGCGGTGGAGGCGCTCCGTGAGCTACATCGCCCGCGGCTGGAGGTGGGCGAGGCAGCGAGAGGGATGGTGCAGGAGAGCCTCCACCGGCGCTGACGAGCTCGGCGATGCAGTCCAACCAGTCCTCATAGAGGTTGTCGACTGGGCGGTAGCGCAGGAGCTCGTGTGCCATGAGCGGCGCATCATGCGCATCCGTGGGTGCACGGCGAGCGTGAGACGATGAGCCGGCCGGAGTTAGTGATAGGGTCACGGTGCGGCCGTCCCGCCGCATGGAGGGTTGCAGTGAGGACGCTTGCTGCTCATTTGCTGCCGGGCCCGTGGCGGCGTTGGAAACAGGAGACGGAGCACGACGGGGAGACCCATTGATAGGGGTTGTCTGAGCGACACGGGCGGCGAGGGTGGCCCGACGCTCGGCGCGGGCTCGGCACGCGTCCGACATGGATGTGGTGGAGCGGTGGGACGCGGATCAACGGAAGGAAAGCTTCAGCGCACCCCTACCTGGCGCTCTAAATGTCGGATTTTTGGTTCCGGCAAAACCCTTGAGGTTCGAACACTGGGATGCGCACGAAGATCTCTCTCCCTCTAGCTCACGCCCTCACCGCAATCTCAAGGCTTAGTGCGTCGAACCCGCAGAACAAGGGACACAAGATTTATATTGGTTCGGGCCACCGAAGTGGTGTAATACCCTACTCGAGTGTGGTGTGGTGGATTGCCTCTGGGGCTGAGGATGAATAGTTACAAGGGAAGAACAGCCTCCTGAGGAGAGGTGTTCTTGTGCTTGGTAAGTTGATGCGGTAGAGGATCGTCCCTCTCTCTCGATGTACTGATCCTTCCCGGGTCCCCTTCCTACGATGGTGGCTAGCCCTATATATAGAGGTCCGGGTCCTCCTCCCAAATATTAGGCTGGAAGGGATCCCACAACGGCCAGTTTTGAAGGGGGACAGCTAGTACAAGCTATCCTGACAAAAGATGGTCTTCGCATGTCAAAGGATCTGGTGATGACGCCATCCTGGGCTCCACGGTGACCTCCGTCCTGCTGGTCTTGGTCTCGTTGCACTGATATAGAAACCTTTGCTTGATGCCTCGGGACTCCGCACCTGCGCTTGCCTCTTTAGCACCAACGAGGAAACGAGGACACTGCACGTGCTGGCGCCCGCCTGGTGCCCGCCTGGTCTTGGTCGTCATGGCTTGCGTCACAGGAACCTCGCGAGGTGCCCCTTGCCTTGATCTCTCCGCCCCTCACGAGGCAGCCTGGTGAGGCTGCCCCCGAGGAGGTCTTGTGTCGTCCGCCTCGCGAGGCTTGGCCCCTCTTGAGGGTCTTGAGTGTTTTTTGGTGAAGATGGGCCGCTGGTGGAGCCACACCGTGGGCCGCAGGTAGGCAAGTCTGGGGACCCCCGTTCATAGGACGCCGACAGCAACTGAGTGCCATCTCTGGTCTCCAGACGGACTGCGCTAGGTCTGGTGACTCGTACCACCCGATAAGGTCCTTCCCACTTTGGTGACAACTTCTTTGTACCCTTGGCGGACTAAACGCGCCCAAGGACAAGGTCATCTTCCTCAAAACATCGGGCATGAACCCTGCGACTGTGATAGCAACACAGGGCTTGCAGGTAGCGTGTAACACACATAGCAGCACGGAGACAGTTCTCCTCGAGTAGCACAGCATCGTCACGCCAGTGCTGATCTTGTCTACTTCGTCGTAGGCATGCATTCGAGGGGACCCACAAATGAGTTTCGTGGGGATAACTGCTTCTGCCCCGTAGACCAGGGAGAAGGGAGTCTACCCAGTAGCTCGATTAGGTGTCGTTCTGAGGGACCAGAGAACTACCGGTAACTCCTCAATCCACCGCCTGCCATGCTTCTGCAGCATATCAAAAGTTCTTGTCTTGAGTCCACGTAGTACTGCAGCGTTCGCCCTCTCAGCTTGTCCATTGCTCCGAGGGGGTGCCATAGAGGCAAATGAGATATTACATCCGAGGGTACGAACATATTGCATGAATGCGTGCCTCATGAACTGGCTGCTGTTGTCGATGATGATCCTTGCCGGAACTCAAAAATGACACACCAATTCTTTCAAGAATTTGATAGCCGACTGAGCAGTAACATTTCTCACGGCAGTCACCTTCGGCCACTTTGTAAACTTGTCGATAGGAACGAAAAAGAATTCAAAGCCCCTGATTGCTCGAGGGAAGGGGCTGAGGATATCGACTCCCCAGACCGAAAATGGCCATGATAAAGGGACTGTCTGAAGGGCTTGGGCAGGAAGGTGTGTTCTCTTCACTACAAGAAACTTGTCAATACATGACGGTCTTTGTCTGTCACAGATCAGCCAAAAACTGTCATGCGCATCCATCCATGATGGACTTGAAATCTGTCATGTATATCGCGTCATAATTTCACATCGTACCTTCCATGACGGTAGTTGGCTATCATGGATCTGTCCCAGGCCCGCCCAGCCCAAACTAGGCTATGACGGAACAAACTATCACCGATTTACATGACGTGGAAGCAACATGGACCTGACATGGCATCTGTGTGGTCCTGACGTGGAGGCTAGCATGGCTCGTGTAGTAACCAGCCCAATTAGTGTCTTTCCCAATAATTTCAGTCCAGTCCAACCCATTTGCTATTATTTTGCTCCTGCCCATTAGCCTACCAATTTTTTAGTCCAACCCATTAGCCCCTTTTCTAGTCCAGCTTGTTTTCTTAATGCAACACAGTTTACAACAAGACAACCAAATTATATTCATTCATAAATTAACATTTGTTCACATCATAATACAGAGTATGAACAATTTAGTCTGATTTCACAAAACAAAGCTTAATATCGAATCAGCACAAGCATATCTGGAGATAGCTCTGAGAATTTTTTTTGAGTAACATGACTTCCATGAAACAATGTCCTAGCTGATTTTAGTCTCCAACACCAGCACCCTTCCAGGAAGCTATACGGACCCAAGTAATTCCTGCTAAAAGACTTCAATCTCAAGTAACACGGACTAACCACCCAACCTGCATGGAATCCAAAAGGCATACAAAATTATAATAAGTTATAACAGCAAACTCCCATATGAATCTACAGAGTAATAATATTAGTTTATTTTCCAAGAAATCATCCGATAGACACCACTACTATATTAAGGTACCATGAAAATGTGGACAACACACACTAAAAAAGCAGACTATATACAAGTTTAAAAAATGTTTCATTTACAATTCCCTTTAAGGCATTTAAGCATATGTCGCCATGCTCATTATTTGAAATTAGTGTATAAAACACACTTGGCTTGTTCAAAAGCCCACGGTTAAAGTTGGTAGCAAAATAAACAAAGTACAGTAAATCTGCTACATCCTATACAAATCTGTACTGGTTTTACATGCATGTAATTATTAGATGTTCTTTGGACATCTTATCAATTCAGGTATATATCTAAACATTTTTCCTCCACTCCACACATCCCAGCGGGGATCCTTTTATCATAGTTTAAAATAACTATATAAATTTAACATGTTCACCGGTGAACTGGAGATATTGGGGGTGTCAAATTTGATAGATTATGATAACAATTCAGAACAAATATTGTTCGTGTGTGTGATTGGATGCAGATCACTTCACAAAATCAGAAACAAAACTGATATAAATATAGCTGCCAGAAATACGTAGTACAATGTGATCACTTGACAAAAAATAATTTTGAACAACATCTACATACTAACTACAATCTAGCAGTACTTTGAGTAATAATAATCTTCGAACATATGAAAAGTAGTTGTGTAAAGCTTATTTTTACTAGGCTTACAACTTTAACTGCGAGCTATAACATTTCGAAGTAGACATGATTAAAGAGTACCAACACGCACCTCCTTTCTGAAATAAAACTTACTACAGAAATAAGTTGGATCAAACCGGCTGCTATTCTACTTTTTCACTTGATCAATAACCATGATTCTTTGCAAGGAATAATGGGTATTTCACAACCAATTAATTCAACAAAAGTTACATGATATGGTGAAAAGAGAAGGCTAGTTAGTACTTGATGGTAAGAATAACATATCTTGACCGAAGATTATTTCATCACACATATGCCATAGTGATATGCTACTGATGGGATAATTGGAGGAAGAGACACGGTGCATACCTTGCACCAGCATGATGCTGATATCCTTAAAGTATCAATAGGCTGGAAAATTGGTTGAACATATCAGCCTACTACAGATAAATTCTTACATATATACATAAGAACTGGAACAAAAGAACATCACCTTTAGTCCTGGACTTGAAATTGTTTTGGTATAGATTTTGCACCAATTCCTCCAGGGAAGAACAATGTAGCACCTTAAATTTGAATGTATACATACGAATCAAAATCCATTCCCAAATGTGCTTTTTTCTCTTAACGTAAATCTAGAATCAATTGAAACTTCAGGAAATACAAAACGTAAAGATCAATTAGAAACGTAGAAGAATAAGGAGGAATAACCCACTATCCCAATGAAAGCAAATAGCAAAGCATACCAAGCATAAGAGTCAATCAATCTAACCATCCTCGTCATGCAGGCCAGCCATGGACAGATGTACAGTGCAAGATATTACTGCAATTACTTTGGACATGTGTGCAGTGCAACATCGATGTCACAACATCCATCAGTTTTACCTGTTGCTCTTTAGGGGCGTGTGGCTTCCTGGCAACATCAGCAGCATGACAGGAGGGTCGATTTTTCGACCTTGGGAAGCAAGAGTGCGAGGCCAGGCAGGCGGTGGTGTGCAGTTTTTTTCAGGAAGGAGGACAACCCATTAATCCAATCTTTAGGAGACTATGATCAGCTTGGAACTCAATTTCTGAATTAAGTGGAGATGGTTAAGAACCTACATGTTTTAATTCCAATTATTGGATTTCTTGCACTGTCGTACTAACAACCAACAACATTTCAATCCGGTGAAGATTGAAGTTGTAGAAGTGGACAAATCCCATAGCCAACATCCAGCAATGGAGTCCAAACAAAATTCTAAAACTGCACCCCTAAAATACATCTGGAGCCCAAGTAAAACTAATCCATTTGCCGAGCTACACTCACAATTTGATACAATTTATGCGGTCGATGCCATCGTCTAGTGTGAAGGGCACGTCCGTCTTCAGCTCCGCCTTGCCGCTCACCATCCCCACGAGACTGGCCTGCAAATCCCCCAAGCCAAATAAGAAGCTGTGTAAAAACTCAACCCCGATGAACAAATAGCAGAGGAGAAGCATGTGTGTGGCTTGTTGGGGGGGGGGGAGAGGGTTGATTCCTCACTCATGTTGGCTCACCGCGGAGCTGGATCCGTGCCCGCCGCCCCCGACCTCGGGGGGTTCCAAACCCGCCAGTCGGTCCTGCCGCCCCCGCGGCCGCGTCATCTCGAGAGGCAGGACTGGGCCGCCGCAGCTCGAGGGTGCGACCTGAATGGGAAGGGGCATGGGGTGGGGTAGACGGGGAGGGATCCGGTGAGAGATAGATGGAGGGGGCTGGTGCCGCCGGCGGCGACATGAAGCGATGCGAGGAGGGAAGGTGGAGTGGCGGCGGCAGCTGGTTGGGTATGGGAGGAGACGGGAGAAGGGCAACTAGGGTTAGGATGGTGTGGACTCTACTGTTAAATGGGTTGGCTCGAAAATTTTCACTCCCCGCGCTGGCGACTTAAAATCGCCATGCTCACGTGTGCTCTTCGTTTCTTTTTTTTCGTATTCACTGTTGCATTCGACTGACAAATAGGCCAAACACAATGGCACACACAGCAGGAGCCACCTGCGATGGTCCAAATGGTGTATAAATAAAAAAGTGAGGCCCAGCTGATTGATCCGTGACGGTTTTCGTGACGGTCCATCGTTGTCCATCATAATGGGTTAATCGTCTTGAGGCCCATTCGCATCTTGCAGACCCATGACGGTTTCCGTGACAATTTATGAGAACATCATAAGAAATCCGTCATGGATTAACAGATTTCTTGTAGTGCTTGGAATGGAACTGGCAGGCTTCACATGTCGTGACGAGCTCAACTGCATCTTGAAGGGCTGTGGGCCAATAGAATCCTTGCCGGAATGCTTTCCCAACTAATGCCCTTGATCCAATGTGTGAGCCACACATTCCTCTGTGAATCTCACCTAGCAGTTACTTTCCATCCTCCTGGCAGACACACTTCAATTTGACTCCGTTGGGCCTCCTTCTATATAGAGTGTCATTGACAAACTGGTACATACTAGCCCTCCAGGCTACTTTCACAGCTTCATCTTGGTCACCGGGAAGTTCTTCGGTTTGGAGGAAGCGGACGATGTGCCTTGCCCAAGTTGGAGCCTGGGGCTCGGCAACGAGGACTAGCGGCACCTCCTTTGCTGCGGGAGCACCAGCCTCGTTCGCGGGGTCCATGGGCGCGACTGGAGGGGGTGGTCTGGCAGGCTGTGAGGAGTTGTTTCCGGTAGGGTCTCCACCGGGAGAAGACGGCTCGACCGGGAGAGGCTTACCGTAGTCCAACTTTCTCCTTTTCCGGGCCATTGTGGCTGGTGATACGGAGGGTTGAGAGACATAGAGAACAAAAGTTCCTGGTTCCACAGGAAGCTTCTGCGCAACACACCTTGACATGTGATCAGCTATGTTGTTTTCCGCATGGGGTACATGCTCTGTTTGCAACCCATCAAAGTTCTCCTCCAATCTCCTCACTTCCTCGACATATGCTTCCATCAATGGGCTTTGACAATCCTTATTGACTTGTCTCACCACAAGTTGTGAATCTCCTCGTATGATCAGCTTCTTGATTCCCAATTCTGCTGCAATTCTGAGCCCGGCAAGGAGCCCTTCATAATCAGCTTTATTGTTGGTGTCTTCTTCCCGAGTAAAGTGCATTTGGATGACATACTTCAAGTGCTCCCCAGAGGGGGCAACAAGAAGCATGCCAGCCCCTGCACCTTGTAGGGAAAAAGCACCATCAAAATACATAATCCATTCTTGGGGTGATTCCTTGCCGAGAATAGTTGTCCCTGTCACTTCCTCATTAGGGATGGGCATCCATTCTGCAATAAACTCTGCCAGCGCCCTTATCTGAATAGTTGATGTGCTCTCAAACTTCAAACCAAAGCTAGATAACTCTAAAGCCCACTCCACTATTCTTCTGATAGCCTCATGGTTTCAGAGTATCATTTGCAACGGAAAACGAGTGACAACCATGATCTCATGGGCTTGGAAGTAGTGGCGCTATTTCCTTGAGGCCATAATGAGACAAAAGATCAAATTTTTCATGCCAGAGTACCTCGATCTAGCCCCTTGTAACAAGGAGCTGATGAAGTACACTGGGTGCTGCACCACTTTCTTCCTTGCAGCGTCCTTGGGATTGCTCTCATTGCCATGCTCATTGCCGTTCTAATCCTTTTTTGACTCTGCCGTTATCTGTCCACTTTCTGCCTCATCCACTTCTCGTTGTGCTACCAAGGCCGCACTGACCTCTTTGTTGGTTGCCTCCAAGTATAGCAACAATGGCTCTTGGGGTTTGGGTGCAACCAAGGTAGGCACAGACGATAGGTAGGCCTTCAACTTCTGCAAAGCTGCATCTGCTTCCAGGGTCCACCTCATAGGCCCTGCCTTCTTCAAAATTTTAAAGAACGGTAGAGAACGCTCGGCAGACTTGTAAATGAATCTACTTAGAGCGGCAACACATCCCGTCAAGCACCACAGATCCTTAACTGTCCTTGGTTCTTGGATCTGCTTGATGACTTTGATCTTGTCAGGGTTAGCTATAATCCCCCGATGGGACATGAAGAAACCAGGCAGCTTGCCGGAGGGGACACCAAACACACACTTGTCCGGATTAACCTTCAAGTTGATCTTGCGCAGATTAGCAAATGTCTCCTCCAATCGTGGATAAGAGTGGTCTTATCCTTTCTTTTGACCACGATATCATCCATATAAGCTTCAATGTTTGTGTGTAACGGTGGCTCGAAACCAATCTGAACTGCCCTTGCAAAAGTGGACCCGACAATCTTTAGTCTGAATGACATGCAGACAAAGCAGTATGTACCACATGGAGTGATGAACGATGTCTTCTCTTCATCTTATTTGGACATGAAGATCTAGTGATATCCGGAATACGCGTCCAGAAAGGAGAGCAAATCACACCTTGAAGTGGAATCTATAATCTGGTCGATGCACGGCAAGGGAAATGGGTCCTTCGAGCAAGCCTTGTTGAGATATGTGAAATCAATGCACAACCTCCATTTCCCATTAGCCTTCCGAACTACCACTGGATTTTCTAGCCATGTAGGATGCAGTATTCCTCTAACCAAACCAGCTGCCTCCAGTTTCTTGATCTCCTCGGCAATGAACTGCTGCCTTTCCAAGGCCTGCTTCTGTACTCTCTGCTTGACAGGTCGGGCATGTGGCAGACAGCAAGGTGGTGCTCGATTACCTCCCTGGGAACACCGGGGATATCAGATGGTTGCCAGGAAAATACATCGATATTCGCCTGTAGGAAGGCAACGAGCGTGCTTTCCTATTTGTCGTCAAGGGTGGCGCTCATGGTGAAAGTACCATCAATGCCATCCAGCCCTGTCGGGACCTTCTTCACTTTGGGTGCAGCAACCTTGGACCTCTTGCTGTTGGAACACTCCGGCACATCGTCAAGGGGTGTCGTGCACTCGGTCGGGGCACACTTCCCGGACTCCTTGACGGAGGTCCTACAATCCTTCTTCTTTCATTTGCTTTCCTTGGCGGGAGCTGTTGCTGCCGCAGCCTCTGCCGCGACTGCATCCCGGTACATCTTGTCCATGAAGATAATTGCATTCTTCTCATCCGATGGGATAGTGATGACTCCAAGTGGCCCAGGAATCTTCAGAGTGTTATAAGAAAAGTGGGATGCTTCCATGAACTTGGCCACGGCTGGGCGTCCAAGAATCCTATTATACGGCAGAGGGACATCAACCACATCAAACACAACGTTCTCTGTCCGGTAGTTCAGTTCTCCCCCAAACGTTACCGGCAATGTAATCTTCCCTTTAGGATGGCTCCTGTCGAGGCTAACTCCTTGAAACATGCCAGTAATCTCTAACTCTTCTTCTCCTATCTGAAGCTTGCTGATTGTAACACCCCAAAATTTTAACCATGATTTATTAATTAAATTTTTTCCATGGTAAATTAAATTTTTATTTTCCGGATTTATCTTTTGATTTTAGAACTACTCTTTTCTTTGATATTCTGGAGTTTTCACCGCAAGTGAAAACCTTTCAGAATATTGTTGGACTTGTATATCTTTCCAAGACCATTTCTTTTATCAATGGAATTACTTCTATAATTATTTTTCCTGAGCTTTATTTCTTTAAAAATGGGTTTTCATAAGTTTTAGGGTTCCATTTGCACTACAACCCTTTAAAATACTCCTTTAAAATCAACACCAAAAATTGGGGATGTCATGTGATGTTACCACATCACTTTTATGCAAAAACCCTTTGGTGTTCTTTGAAAAATTTGAGGAAAACATCCTCATCTTCATTCTGGTCCAGTTTAGTGTTTTGCACTGCATTCACATTTTATCTTTCCCTATTGCCATTGATCTTTCTCCTGCTTGTAAACCACCCTACCAAACCCCTAAATCCAGGAGATTGGACCCATTGGAGTATTTTTGGTCCATGCAATAATGCCTTTCATTTTCTGTCCAAATTTGGTTTTCTCAAAAACTTGCACTAACAAGTTTCCGGTCTTGCCAAACTAACATTGCCACCATCACCTACATATAAAGAGAATATGATTTAGAATTTTTGGCCACCAGTAGAGATGCCTAGATGCCCACGGCATTCTGTCGAGCAGGTTAGGAGCATGGCCAGTTTTGGCATGCTTTTAGACTTGCATTAAGAAGTTGCTCTAATGGCCTTACCAGCATGTCTATTAGCTCTCATATAGTCATTAGCCTAGTTCTGTTTAGTTGTAGAGGCATTAGAGAGACCTAGAATGCGTTGGCATTTTCTCGAACGCCTGGCGTGCGTGCTCTGGGCACGCCCAGAGCGCACGCTTTTGCAAGTGCGCAACCGGGCCGCCGCGTCTTACCCCTGGCCTTCGCTCACCCGCAGGGCCGCGCCTCGTCCTCATCCACTCGCCAGAACCCTCCAAACCACCCCTGGCGCCCTACAGCACCGTCGTCAAAGACCCTTGGCGGCACGCCGGCATCCACAACACGCCCCTGCCATGGACGGCGCCGCCCAAGCCACAGCCACGCGCCAGCTCGCCCCTGAGCAGCACGAGCTTATCCACGCACATGTCCGCTAGTGCCCGTCGTGGCCAAGCACCCCCTGGCTACAGAACGGCGGTTCGCCGTTCCTATCCATGGCCGCCATCGGAACTGACCTCAACCGCTATAAATAGGGACCCCCGAGCTCGTCCAGACCCTCAGGTGACCTCAAGCCGTCCCTCTAGAGCCCCCACGGCCAGCAATCGACGGAGGGAGTCTTATTCCTCGTCTCCGATCAGTTTGGCCGCCGCCACGCTCCGGCGCCGAACGTCGTGAGCAGGGCCTCCCCTGTCCTTCTAGCACCACCATCCTCTCCCCCTCGACCTTGCGGAGCCACCCCACCTCTCAAACACGATCGAGAGCCACCGTAGCTCGAGACCCCAATCCTACCGAAGCCACCGTCCACCGCGGAGGTCACCCCTGGTGACTCCCTTCGTCCCCTCTAGCCCTTCGACCACTGGGAGGACCGCCCTGGACTGGCGGATCCAACCCTGCCCTCGAGACCCCATGGGGAGCCGCCGTTCATCGACGACGATCGCCGGAGCCCCGCCTCTGCTCGGCTAGAGGAGGAAGGAGGCACTGTCAGCGACACAACGATGGCCCGCGCTGGCTTAAGTGGAAGCGTACTCCACCAATTACGTCTTCGCTAAAAGAAAAGCGTAAGCTCCCAGAAACGTTTTCTTTTTCTGATTTTTATTAAAAACAGATTTTGACTAAACTTTGACTGGCTATAACATTTTAAATATAAGTCCAATTGACTTGATTCTTTTTCTGTTGTTTCTCAAATTTTGTCTAGTTTATTTTTATATTTATTTGAAAATTTTCCAAGCAACTGTTTTGTACTATTTTTAAACTATGTGATAATTTAGATTTTCTTAAAATAGGATTTTTGAAGAAGGAATCAACTTTCAAAAGTGCACTCCCACTTGCATACTCTTGAAGGCAAGAATTCTGAACCCTGGCATAATATTTGTTGTGTGTCATTTGATGCAAATACGACACCACCTTGATGCGAAGTATTCGATATTTTATGTGGTGTCATGATCATACTCATGAGTGCATATCGATGATTCCGTGATGTTGGTATTTGATATGTTTGTGATAGTAATCACCATCGTATGCCTTTTATGCCTACGGGAGGGAATCCAGGAAAGCCTCTGTCTTGGGTAGACACGAGCTTGTCTCTAGTTCTTCATCGAGATGGTTGTGTCCGGTAAGGCATGGCGAGGTATGATGAGTGGTGATTTTGCCTGATTGGTGTGAAATATATTTCTTATGCTTATGATGGAGGAAATGCTTTAACCTCCTGAGTCAACCATAGATCGAGTCTTGTTCCAGTAACCCCCATACTTGTTTCGTACTACCACTCGTCCCTGCCATAGGTAGGGTACGGTTCAGTAAGTTGTCAACCCCTTCCTAGCACACATCATACAGAGAGGCCATGGTGGAAGATACCGGCTGCATTCGGTAGGCATGCCACCTGGTCCGGGGGCATGTGTGTTTTCGGTTGGAGCCGAAGGGGGTAGCTCCCCTAGACTGTGCGCGTTATAAATTTTTTGATCCCATGCTATTAGAGGTTGTAGCCTCCCCACTTAGAGTTTTGCTTAACGGGTGTCGTGGGTGATTCCAGACACCGGTAAGTTAGGCTGGTGTGTGTGGTCAGGTGTGTTTTCAATTAAAAGACCATAGACGGAATTAGTGCCGATGGACTAAAGGAATCCGTTACTCGTGGGTAAAGAGTACACCCTCTGCAGAGATTATATCTATTCGAATAGCCGTGTCCATGGTTAAGTACTATAGTCTGGGATGGGTCAAGTGTCGGTCTTAGTGTCGGTCTTCGGAGGAAAGATTGCTAAACCATAACATGGATCATGACTTGTGACTCATGATGATTATGATTACTGTTATTATGGACTAACCATTTACATTATTTGAATATCCCTGGGACGGTTCTACCTCCTGGATATTCACTGTGATTGTTCTCATATAAGCCCTTTATGTGGTGTCGCGAAGACGCCCGACTGTGGCATGCTTGTTGTTCATTTACTTATAAGCCCTTTATGTGGTGTCGTGGAGACGCCCGACTGTGGCATGCTTGTTATTCATTTACTTATAAGCCCTTTATGTGGTGTCGTGGAGATGCCCGACTGTGGCATGCTTGTTATTCATTTACTTATAAGCACTTTATGTGGTGTTGCTCAGACGCCCGACTGAGGCATGCTTTATATTATTATCCTTTCGAGGCGTCGCTTCAGACACCCGATCGGTGCATTCTAATTCTACTCGCTGACTACATATTCATATTTGTCATGAATAACCTGCTTGCGTGCATCATGGATTTTTATTTCGTGACTAACGCTGTGATCATGGAATATCTCAGAGCACGATTACCATTTGTTATATTATACCTGTGTTCATAATATTTGCGAGTACATTCAAAGTACTCACTGGCTTGTCCCTGGCTATTGTCTTGGCCAGATTTCTTGCGTGGAGAGGAGCTTTGCGATGACAGCCCCGGAACCTATGCAATGGTGACAGCAGCCTCGCGAAGATAGGAGTTATCCAGGTCAGCTGTTCCTGTGGGAAAGGGAGTCCCATAGACACTGATGAACCACAAACTGCTTCCGCCATCAACCACTAGAAACCATTTGTTGTACTCATAGGCCAGGATGGTCTTGTACTACACATTTTGTATTTTGCTTGGAGTTTCTGTATCAAGTTGCTGTCTCATCAGCTAACAGTAATCCTGGGGCTGGTGAGAACAAGGGCCATTTTCTGGGAAATTAATATCCCGAAAACCCGGTCCTGACAACCTTGGTATCAGATCCAGGCTGACCATTGGCTAATCCTATCTTGGCCAGGTCAATAAACCTAGGTAAATCAACCCACCAGACCTTAACCTAACCCCGGCCAAGCTTCTCGTGTAAGAGAGCTACATAGTGACCCCGACACCTGTTGGCAGTCGGTGCCCAACCTATCATCCTAGCCTGTCGATCACGCGCCAGTGACCGACACCTAAATTTTCTCTTTCGCAAGCGTGCGAAAGAAGACCGCGTCCCCTTTTTTCTATAAAAAGGGCACGCTAGCCTCAACCCAGCACAACACAGCCTCTACCCCAAACCGAGCTAAAATGCCAGGACCCATTGTTCATAATGAGACCACAACAACCAACCTTGAAGGTTTTGTGACCGTGCTAGCAAACCTCACCTGCCGTGCCTTTGCATTAGAAGAGCCCTAGAATATGTTGTGTACCAAGGACCCATGAGCAGTGAGAGCCATCAATTTTGGGACACTGTGCACGTCTATGGTAGGGGTCTATCGCCAGAACGCCCCTACCGGTTCACCGGAAGGACAACTTCCTTTGAGCAACAAGCCATCCAACTAGCTGCTCGAGAGGCTATAGTTCAACTCCGGCACTTGTCGCCCAGGGTTAACTGTCGCTCGTTCTACTACTACCCCACCCGTGACGAGTATGGTAGGCCACCCCAGGTTGCCAACGGAGATCACGAGACGGATGCTGCATTGTTGCATCTGGTGCGCTATGTAAGTGCACTAGAGGAACTATTCGATCAAATCACCCTTGATCTGATCATAGCTCGTGGGGAACTGGTTTGCCAAGCCCCGGCAAGAGGAGGGGATGAGCCCGACGATGATAACCCAATCGTGTTGTTCGGACAACCAATCAAATCCTTGAGGTATGCCCTAGCCGTCGACCAAAACACTTTGGTGTCCCTAGAAGTGCTTCGTCACCTTTTGGGAACACGCTCCAACAGGATCGTGGCCAACAACCCCCGCGATGGTCATCATCGCTACCCCAACCCTGCAGCTCCTCAACCCCCTCCAGCTAACCCCGACGGTGAAACCCATGGAGAAGCCTCGACGTCCACAAGGCATGCCCGCTTAGATATAAACGAGGTAGACTAAGTCACTCGTGTAGTACCGAGTCTTAGTATGTCCACGCCCTGTAATTCTGTGATCTTGTATCACCATAATTAAATGTTGTCTGCTTGTGCGCCCCTATTTTAAATAATAGCCATGCATAAGTATGTTGGTGTACGATTGCATTTTTAATTCCGGGCGTAGCTTCCAAAAACCACCCCGACGACACCCACAGTAATACGTCACTTTTGTGAGATATGTGTATCTGTGGCATTAACCCCGGCCCATAGAGCAGAACCGACAAACTAGTTGCCCCTCACCGTGATAAATGACCCAGCCCAGATGCTATATAAAAGGCCACCTCGTGACCTTACCAAGCATCCCTTTCCTCATGCACAACCCTCACAGCCATTTCTTTGCCATGCCGAGCCCTAGTATTTATCTCAGAACTCCAGATGCAACCTCAGGTAGCTTTGTTAAAATATTGTGGGATTTTACCTGCAGTACAATGAGTTCTACCCATCCACCCCAGTATGAGTTGCTCAAATCGAGGATCACCCCATCCACCTCGAAGTATTGGGCAGTAGTGCACATCCCTCCCGCAAACCCAAACCAAGACCCAACGGAAGTCTCCTTCATGGGAAAATCTATGCCGACTCCGCAAATGGCCATAGAAGTTGCTGCGTACGAAGCGCTTGCTCGCCTTCGATTCGCGGTACCCTATGCCAGCGAACGAGGGTATTATAACTTCCCGAGTCGTGCAGCACCCGGAGAAGTAGCATCGTTTCCCGGTGGATGAATTGAGAGAGACCCAGTACTGGCCAACCTTGCCTAGTATGTTATCGCTCAAGAGCGTTTGACCCAGCGAGTAATGGGTTATCTCCAGAGCCTCGCTGATTTAAATCCTCAGATCGCCATCGGCAGACCACTGAGGCCCGACCAGGAGAGACACATTCATCGACTAGTCAACCTACTTCCCCCGATAGAAGAAGAGTGTGCCCTAGTACCAGAGACGTTTTCTCAAGACCCTGTCTATTTGCCTTTTTCATTGTAGGCGTCACTGCTATGTTTATTGTCCCAGCCTTTATTTATGTGTTGCAACTTATGCGTGGTATCCTAAATTTGTGCGACGAATTAAATAATTGGGTTCAATTAATGTGAAGTAGTTTTTACTGCTGTTAATTTTGATTAACTGTCGTCACTCTCGGTAAATTCAGAAGTGAGATTTTTCCCTGAGTTGTTGTAGCATGTATCTCTTCATGACATAGATTTTTATTCACGCAGCACCACGATAGCAGACTCACAACCACAACCACTCGACCACGTGCACTAATTGCAAATCCACGTGCACATTTTGAACCTAACTGATCCCACC
This sequence comes from Triticum aestivum, assembly GCF_018294505.1. NCBI lineage: Eukaryota > Viridiplantae > Streptophyta > Magnoliopsida > Poales > Poaceae > Triticum > Triticum aestivum. The sequence continues at coordinate 346,383,287 of NC_057812.1, read as the reverse complement.
CTAGCACACCATAGTCTCTGAAGGAGAGATTAGTTGGTAATCATTCGGGTGCAAGTTGTCTCCAGCACTGATAACAGTTAGCACCCAACACCGCACTTAATCCTCATGATCACCGCCACCGCGAAGAGCTAACACTCGAGCGGCAGCATTACGACGATCATCGAGGATCATCACGCACAGGAGCACAGAGAACCCCAGCAATGCCACCAACCCTCCGCACACCAGGATCATGCACCAGTCCGGCATCACCTCCACCATTAGAGCCCTGTCTCGAGCTCCTGCAACCTGAACTGCAGGAGGAGGAAGGAGAAGGATAGGCGAGGCCAGGTGTGAGGAAGAATAAAGGAGCACCTCGGTCATTTTATAGCTCGAGATCGGTGTACGGTGGGGGACGTCCACCAGCGCAGCTCGTTGCTCGATCGCCTGTGTTCGGAGGCGAATCCGCGAGCAGTGCCACAGCACACTGGCCCGCGAGGTGAGTGCATGCTGCACCGGTAGCTAGCATGCCGCGCACTACCGCAGTACGGCCTAGATGCCCTATGTGCTAGACGTCGCTGGTGAAGAAAGCGCGGGAAAGCATGCGAGAGAGAGGAAGAAGAGAGAGCCAGAGGTAGAAGAAGAGACTGACAGTGGGCCTTGCGTCCACCCGTCAGCCAGAGAGAGCACTGTGCTCTCGGGTGCGACCAGCGTATTTTAGAAATTTAGAATTTAATTCTAAATTTTCTGTAACCAAAAGTAGAAATATCTCGTTTTCCCCCAACCATGGATTTTTCCACGCAGCGCCAGTATCCCACATTGTAGTTTTACACCACTTATTTGCCCATCCACTGTAGCCACATTTTATTAAATGGGTAGGATGGTTATTTTTTGTAATATTACTTTGAGATAGTAGGAGTAATTTTTTTTCAAAGCAGCCCTTAGTAAATCTCGAGGACGAGATTTTTCTTAAGGGGGGGTAGTGTTGTAACACCCCAAAATTTTAACCATGATTTATTAATTAAAATTTTGCCATGGTAAATTAAATTTTTATTTTCTGGATTTAACTTTTGATTTTAGAACTACTCTTTTCTTTGATATTGTGGAGTTTTCACCCCAAGTGAAAACCTTTCAGGATATTGTTGGACTTGTATATCTTTCCAAGACCATTTCTTTTATCAGTGGAATTATTTGTATAATTATTTTTCCTGAGCTTTATTTCTTTAAAAATGGGTTTTCATAAGTTTTAGGGTTCCATTTGCACTACAACCCTTTCAAATACTCCTTTAAAATCCCCACCAAAAATTGGGGATGTCATGTGATGTTCCCACATCACTTTTATGCAAAAACCCTTTGGTGTTCTTTGAAAAATTTGAGGAAAACATCCTCATCTTCATTCTGGTCCAGTTTAGTGTTTTGCACTGCATTCACATTTTATCTTGCCCTATTGCCCTTGATCTTTCTCCTGCTTGTAAACCACCCTACCAAACCCCTAAGTCTAGGAGATTGGACCCATTGGAGTATTTTTGGTCCATGCAATAATGCCTTTCATTTTCTGTCCAAATTTGGTTTTCTCAAAAACTTGCACTAACAAGTTTCTGGTCTTGCCAAACTAACCTTGGCACCATCACCTACATCTAAAGAGACTATGATCTGGAGTTTTTGGCCACCAATAGAGATGCCTAGATCCCCATGGCATTCTATTGAGCAGGTTAGGAGCATGGCCAGTTTTGGCATGCTTTTAGACTTGCATTAGGAAGTTGCTCTAATGGCCTTACCACCATGTCTATTAGCTCTCATATAGTCATTAGCCTAGTTTTGTTTAGTTGCAGAGGCATCAGAGAGGCCTAGAACGCGTTGGCATTTTGTTGAACGCCTGGCGTGCGTGCTCTGGGCGCGCCCAGAGCGCATGTTTTGCACGCGTGCACAACTGAGCCGCCGCGTCTTGCCCCTGGCCTCCGCTCGCCCGTAGGGCCGCGCCTCATCCTCATCCACTCGCCAGAACCCTCCAAACCACCCCTAGCGCCCTACAGCGCCGCCGCCAGAGCCCCTTGGCGGCACGCCGGCGTCCGCAGCATGCCCCTGCCATGGACGACGCCGCCCGAGCCACAGCCGCGCGCCAGCTCTCCCCTGAGCAGCACAAGCTTATCCACGCACACGTCCGCTAGCGCCCGTCATCGCCACGTAGCATCCTGGCTACAGAACGGCGGTTCGTCGTTCCTATCCACGGCCGATGTCGGAACAGACCTCAACTGCTATAAATAGGGAGCCCCGAGCTCGTCCAGACCCTCAGGCGACCTCAGGCCGTCCCTCTAGAGCCCCCACGGTCAGCAATCGACGGAGGGAGGCTTTCTTCCTTGTCTCCGATCAGTTCGGCCGCCGCCATGCTCCGGTGTTGAACGTCACGAGCAGGGCCTCCCTTGTCCTTCCAGCACCACCATCCTCTCCCCCTCGACCTTGTGGAGCCACCCCACCTCTCAAACACGATCGGGAGCCACCGTAGCTCGAGACCCCAATCCTCCCAAAGCCACCATCCACCGCGGAGCTCGCCGCCAGCAACTCCCTTCATCCCCGCCAGCCCTCCAACGACTGGGAGGACCGCCCTGGACTGGCGGATCCATCCCTACCCTCGGGACCCCGTGGGGAGCCGCCGTTCGTCGACGGCGATCGCCGGAGCCCCGCCTCTGCTCGGCCAGAGGAGGAAGGAGGCGCGGGCGACTGGTCAAACCTGACCAGTGGGCCCAAGGGACCCACTGTCAGCGACACAACGACGGCCCATGCTGGCTTAAGTGGAAGCGTACTCCACCGATTACGTCTTCGCTAAAAGAAAAGCGTAAGCTCCCCGAAACATTTTCTTTTTCTGATTTTTATTAAAAACAGATTTTTGACTAAACTTTGACTAGCTATAACTTTTTAAATATAAGTCCAATTGACTTGATTCTTTTATGTTGTTTCTCAAATTTTGTCTAGTTTATTTTCATATTTATTTGAAAATTTTCCAAGCAACTTTTTTGTACTGTTTTGAAACTATGTGTTAATTTAGATTTTCTTAAAATAGGATTTTTGAAGAAGGAAGCAACTTTCAAAAGTGCACTCCCACTTGCATACTCTTGAAGGCAAGCATTCTGAACCCCGGCATAACATTTGTTGTGTGTCATTTGATGCAAATACGACACCACCTTGACGCGAAGTATTCGGTATTTTATGTGGTGTCATGATCATACTCATGAGTGCATATCGATGATTCCGTGTTGTTGGAATTTGATATGTTTGTGATAGTAATCACCCTTGTATGCCTTTTATGCCTACCGGAGGGAATCCGGGAAAGCCTTTGTCTTGGGTAGACAAGAGCTTGTCTCTAGTTCTTCATCGAGACGGTTGTGTCCGGTAAGGCATGGCGAGGTATGATGTGTGGTCAGGTGTGTTTTCAATTAAAAGACCGTAGATGGAATTAGTCCCGATGGACTAAAGGAGTCTGTTACTCGTGGGTAAAGAGTACATCCTCTGCAGAGATTTTATCTATTCGAATAGCTGTGTCCATGGTTAAGGACTACAGTCTGGGATGGGTTAAGTGTCGGTCTTAGTGTCGGTCTTCGGAGGAAAGATTGCTAAACCATAACATGGATCATGACTTTTGACTCATGATGATTATGATTATTGTTATTATGGACTAACCATTTCCATTATTTGAATATCCCTGCGACGGTTCTACCTCCTGGATATTCACTGTGATTGTTCTCATATAAGCCCTTTATGTGGTGTCGCAGAGACGCCCGACTGTGGCATGCTTGTTATTCATTTACTTATAAGCCCTTTATGTGGTGTCGCGGAGACGCCCGACTGTGGCATGCTTGTTATTCATTTACTTATAAGCCCTTTATGTGGTGTCGCGGAGATGCCCGACTGTGGCATGCTTGTTATTCATTTACTTATAAGCACTTTATGTGGTGTCGCTCAGACGCCCGACCGAGGCATGCTTTATATTATTATCCTATCGAGGCGTCGCTTCAGACACCCGTTCGGTGCATTCTAATTCTACTCTCTGACTACATATTCATATTTGACATGAATAACCTGCTTGCGTGCATCATGGATTTTTATTTCGTGACTAACACTGTCATCATGGAATATCTCAGAGTACGATTACCATTTGTTATATTATACATGTGTTCATAATGTTTGCGAGTACCTTCAAAGTACTCACTGGCTTGTCCCTGGCTATTGTCTTGGCCAGATTTCTTGCGTGGAGAGGAGGGTTGTGATGACAGCCCCGGAACCTACGCAATGGTGATAGCAGCCTCGCAAAGATAGGAGTTATCCAGGTCAGCTGTTCCTATGGGAAATGGAGTCCCATAGACGCTGATGAACCACAAACCGCTTCCGCCATCTACCACTAGAAACCATTTGTTGTACTCATAGGCCAGGATGGTCTTGTACTACACATTTTGTATTTTGCTTGGAGTTTCTGTATCAAGTTGGTGTCTCATCAGCTAACAGTAATCCTGGGGCTGGTGAGCACAAGGGCCATTTTCTAGGAAATTAATATCCCGAAAACCCGGTCCTGACACTGATGACTGTTGGGGAAATCAGATTCAATCCGACCCCGCCATCCACTAGCATCTTTGTGACTTTGAGGTTGTGAATTGTTGGGGAGACCAATAATGTCAAGCACCCTACTGCGGTGGTGCGTGCGGGGCCATTTGAGCGGTTTCTAGGCCTCTAGCGCTCGCTCCACAACATTGATCTCTCGTGCCCATCGCTTGAGCTGGCGGTGGGAGGCTTGCAAAGATGCACCCCATCAATGCATAGGGCGTCACTGGCCTTCTGAAATTCCTGCTCATGTTTCCTCTTCATTCCCTTCATTAGTCACATCATCACAAACTTCCTTCTCTTGGCCCCTGGCGGGTTTTCCTTCGTTCTGAAAGGGTTTGCCGGGGTGATTTGCTTCACCGCCTCGGCCCTTTCCTCCAGCGGCATTATGGCCTTTTTCCTTGTCACGCTTATCATATTCTGCTCTCTATTTCTTGACAAGCTTCTCAACCTGGTAACACTCCTGGAGGTCATGGCCCTTGGTCCGGTGGATCTTGTAGTATGGGCCATCGCCTTTCCCAGCTTTCTCAGCGACAGCGGCTTCCCGGCAGGCCACGAAAGCGGCAACTTCCTTGCCAGGGGCCTCAGCCTTGACCTTCTTGCCAGTACTAGGTGTGCTTGAACCTTCTACAGTCATCACCGCCCTATCTCTTGGCTTCTTACTGCGCTTCTTGCCCTTTCTTTGACTGGTTGACTCATCTTCATCCTCTGAATCAACATTGATGCAATCCTCCTCTCCGGGCAACTTCCTTCCTTCCTCCATCCGAGCACACTTATCCACCAGTGTGTATAGCTCCTTCACAGTCTTGGGCAACTTCACATTCATCTTAGAACGAATGCGACGGTTGTGCACATTGGACTGGAAGGTTGCTATGACGACTGTCGGATGGATATTTGAAATATTCCTATGAACTTTACTAAATCTTTGTAATTACTTATGGAGAGTTTCTCCTTCCTTCTGCTATAGAAGTTGCAGGTCGCTGGGCCTGCCGGGCTCTTGGTGGCCACCGACGAAGGCACCGATAAACTCGTGGCACAGGTCTGCCCATGACGAAATGGAGTTCTCTGGTAGGTGCATCAGGTAAGACCTCATGTTGGACTTGAGGGCCAAGGGGAAGTAGTTGGCGAACACCTTCTCATCTCTTCCCCAAGCAGCTTGAACAGCAATGGTGTAGATGCTCAGGAACTCTGCCGGGTTCAGCCTCCCGTCGTACTTCTCAGGTATCTCTGGCTTGAACATGCGAACAGACGGCCAACTAACTTGCTGCAGCTCTCATCGAAAGGCAGGGCAACCGACCTCGAAAGGTAGGCACCCGCCAACACTGAGCGCAGGCTCGTCGACGTTGAGGCTGCCGCACCCATCGGTCTAACGGAGGTCGTCGTGACGCCGATCTATGTCAACGCGTGTGTCTCCCTGCCGCCTATCCTCTGGGGCTTGACGTTGCCCTAGACATGCTCGAGGGTGAGAAGAGGCCATCGAGACGTCGTCGGGGTCTTGATTCTGCTGTGCCCGTGTCGACTGCCATGGTGGGGACTGTGCCATGGGGATGGCCCCCTCCGTTCGGCCAGCGGTGCGGGCGGTTGCTGTCGCTTGGGATGTCGTGGCGGGCTTCAATGAAACTAAGCAGGCTCTGGATGGTGGCACACCATTCATCCATCTGCTCGGCTGCCGAGGGAAACCGCACCATCGCCTGGCTCCTGACGGTGCCAGTAGCGGCGACGGCGGTGGTGCCGCGTCCATGCAACTGTGGGATGACCACCTAGGCAGTGAGGTCAGAGGCGGTGGTGCTCGAGGGTCAGCGGCTCTGTTGAGCGTAGCGGTCGGGTCGGCTCGTCCGGGAGGAGGCGCATGGGCTGCGGTCGCTCTCGCGGCGGGGCGGCCGGTGGGCGATGGCTCACCCCAGAACAAGCGTTGTTGCTGCGGCTGCGCCTGTCAGTGGGAGGAGGGGGCGCAAATGGTGTGACCCCCTCGTCCGCACCTTGTGGAGCGTGACCGCCAAGGTGTTGCTTATGTTGTTCTCCTACGACATCTCCAGCCCCCTTGTCGGCCGCGGGGGGAGTGGTGATGGTGCCACCCGCTCCAACCATGCCCCCAGCAGGGTTCACATCCTCGCTCGCCCCCGCATCCTCCGAGGCACTAGAGGCCGCGGGTAGCGGAGCTTTTGAGGTGGATGAATGGGCTGCAGGGGCGGACTTCTTCTTCTTAGGCGCCATGATCAATGGTGTCGTCAAAGACGAATATGGTGATGAAGATGATGCACTGCACATGCTTTTAGGTTGGAGAAAGCGAGCCCCCTACCTGGCACGCAAAAGATGTCGCGGTATATCCACGACCACCTATGGCACCAGGAGGCCCCTTGCTGGTTCGGCAAGGGGACATCGCGTTGCACAAAGAGCAGACCAGCGCACGGCAGCATGGCAGAGAGCACACAAGCAATTTACCCAGGTTCAGGCCTCCTCGAGGCGTAAGACCCTACTCCTGCTTTGGTGGATCGATGGTGGAATGGGAATGGCAAAACGCAGTACACTTGCCCAACTGGGGTCGCCGTAGGGCAGTGGCGACTACACGCGTATGGGGGTGTGGGTTTGTCAACTTTCCAACCTTCTAACCCTTCCTAAGGGTGCCATGGGCCTCCTTTTATAGATTAAGGGGTCACCACCATGGTGAAGTAGTCATTATCCACTCATATGATAGCAAACAGTTCTATCATACCTAACTCCGCAGGCTGACAGGGTGCATTAAATGCACCGCGTAGTGTCACATCACTGGTTGCCCGGGAAGGCTTGCCGGGCTATCTTGCCAACTATGTGCCTGTTCTCTTGACATGTCGCACGACTGGTGTCATCTGTGGGTTTCTTCTGTAGAAAATGGCTGCCATGTGGTGAATGGCTGCAGCTTAATCACCTTGCGGCTTGACACCACACTGATTGATAATGTGGGTCATGCTTGAGTGGTTGGTGGGGTGGTTCTGCCCCTGCAAGCCCCGGCAGACCTTGCCGGGGTGCCTTGGTTGCCTGCTTCTAGCGGTGGTCTCGCCCCTTGCCGGGCTCGCCTACCCGGCAAGGGAGGCCCTTCTCTTGCCGATATCTTGCTCCTCTGGCTTGATCTTGGTCCCTCCGAACTGCATGTTGGTTCTTCAAATCTCTTGGTCCCTCAATCTCTAACTTAAGTTGGTTCCTCAATCTTGTTCCCGTGCCTGTGAATAGTCTGGGGCGACAGACCCAGGGTCTGTTGCACCGACAGCCATGAAGCATCTTCCAATTCCTTCATTTGGTGAGTTAAATATGTTATAGGAGTTCGTTGACACAAGTGCTAGACCGGCAACACCTTCATCTTGAGTATATTCGGAGTCAGAGTGATAACTTCTCTTGGAGTGGTGGTCGGAGTCGGAGCCTGATACCCATTCACCAACACGAGCTTGATGTCTTCGTTTTGTATAGCTCCTTGATGGCTTGTCCTTCCTTTCCGAATCCTTCCTTCTGCGAGAGGTTCTTCGTTCATAACGATCATCTCTACTCCTTCTCTCTCTTGGAGGTGATTCTTCTCTTCCACTTCTCCTTTTAGGTGAGTCTTCTCTTCTTTTGTAGGGAGTCGTACACTCATTGGAGTAGTGTTTGGCTTCCACAGTTGTAGCAATTACGCTCATGACTAGAAGATCTTTTGTCATTGTAGGACCTTGACTTGGAACTTGTTTCTTTGCTTCTACTCTTGTGGAACTTGTTGAAGTTCTTCACCATTAGGCTCAATTCCTCATTGAATACTTGTTTCTCACTTGATGATGTAGGAGCATCACATGAGGCTTTGTAAGCACCACTAGACTTGTTGTGAAGCTCTTCTTTATCCTTGAGTGACATCTCATGAGCAACAATTCTACCAATGACTCCCGTTGGCTTGAGATATTTGTAATTGGGCATCATTTGGATTAATGTGCACACAGTGTCATATTTTCCATCCAAGGCTCTTAGGATCTTCTTGATGATGAATTTGTCAGTCATCTCTTCACTTACTAAGCCGGCAATCTCATTTGTGATGAGAGCAAGCCCAGAGTACATTTCAGCGACAACTTCACCATCCTTCATTTTGAACTTGTCAAATTGACTTTGAAGCACATATAATTTGGATTCCTTGACGGAGTCGGTATGTGGGGACCCCGACTCACAAGTTGTGATCACCGAATGCACGTGTACAGTGATCCCAGAGATCAATGCTCACTGAACACACAGAAGCTGAATAACGAGAGTCTTACATCCATACATATCGTCTTGCACAAATTATGACCATTATGGTCAAGCCTTACATTGATAAAGCCTTAAGGGCTGAACATCAAATGAAACACAACCAGCGGTAATCTTCGTCGATAAGTAGAACCCATGCCATCTGCCTTAACCCTACAGACATTCTGACTAGGAAGCGTCCTAGTTCGCATGTTCGTCTCCACAGAATTCTTCTTCGAACTCCTGTTTTTCCATGCCTGCCCAATTAAATAACCAGTGGCAAGCCAATGAGTACTTTGAATGTACTCGCAAGCAACCCATGTTTTGGTTCAAGATACAACAATGCATGATATAGGAGAATTCAAGTAACCATGAGGACAGGTTACAGATATCAACATAAATAGAGCGGGCACCAACCCAACTCAATTATGTCAAGTCCTTGACTTGACCCAAGTAGTTGTTCCCACTTATCCAACACACACACTGGTTTGTAAACAAGTGGACGTAGCCCAAGAGCGGTTACCCAACTATCCTTGACCGTGGACACGGCTATTCGAATAGTTTTACACTCTGCAGAGGTTGCACACTTTACCCACAAGATTCGGGGAACTTCCGTGTCATCCACGACCCGCGGTACCTCAAGTACCCGGGGTAAGCACCCGGTCACTATCTTTCCCTAGACTACACTAACATGGAGTCCACTCGATTGGTAGTAACCCCCATGCCCAACATTTCAGAACTTAAAATTGTGGAGCCTCGCTCCCATATTCATCACATACCACTGGCACGGGGTACCAACGGTGTGTCCGGTGCCCCATAAAAATGTTCTTGGCCGCCCTACCTGGCATGACCCCGTCCCGAGAGAGAGCACCAACTCTCCCCCGTCACTAGTAATGCGGGCTCCAAGCTAGTATCGGCCTAGGTAATCAATAATTCCCTTTCCCATATAAGGGTAGAGTGGTTGCGCATGTAAGGTTGGAATAACGGTCGCAACTTAAACCAATCCGTTTTGAAAACAACACACACTTGCCTCAGTACACCACTTCGTCATCAAGTGGCTACCCAACTCATCATCTCCCCCGGGCATAAGTGTCACCCGATGGGGTTTTCGAAAAGTCTTTTGAAAATGCTATGTCTCCATCACCATGCATATTCCCGTCCCTTTTTGCATAGCACTACTTTAGCATCCTATCTGCTCCCACCGGCATAACCCTCATAAGGAGGTAGGGTCATGCACAATGGAAGTATCAACGAGGAAGTAACAAAGGCAAACCATCAAAGTGGTTCCACCTCATCATGATTCCGATGCAACAATAATAAAGTGCTACATGAAATGCATAATAAGGGGTTCATAGACATGGTCAAAGGGCCGCTTGCCTGGCTGAACAAGGTCTTCTGGGTCTTCAAAGTCTTCAGGTCCAACTCCTTTGTCAGCAACGCAATCTATCGTCGCAAAATAATAACGAGAAAAATAAGGCAATAATAAAACAGAAAAACCAAAGTGCTTAGAAAAATGTCAACTCATTTTTGTAAAATACTAGGTTGAAAACTAAGAAGGGGAAAATTCCTAGTTTTGGACTTGGTGTAGCAGAATAGGAGAAATGGGTTTACAAAGGCATATTTAAATGCTTAAAATCACATTTAAATATTTACTGTGAAGAAAAGGTTGTTGGATTGGAATGAAAGTTGCACCATTAAATAGGTTGCAATATTTTAGGAATTTAGGAATTGGAATTAATTCATTTGGACATATATTCTGTCCTGTAGAATTTTTGCAAAAAGTGACAGAAAAGAAAAAGAAAAAGGGCCCTGTGCCTGCTAGGCCAGAACAGCCGCAGGGCAGCAGGCCCAGCCAGCGAGGCGGCCCATCGCACTGGTGCACGCGCGCGCCAGGTTTAAACCTGACGGGCGGGGCACAGGAGTCAGCGAGAGAGAGGGGGCGATGGAGGGGAGAGGCTGACAGGCGGGTCCCGCCTATCATCCCTAACCCTGAGTCCAGGCGGCCGGCGAGCTCACCGGCCATGATGCAGGGCACGGCGAGGTCGGGCGAGGGCACAGCTGGGCTCAGCGTCGTGTCACTGTTCGGGTGGAGGTGGTGGACGTCAACGGAGTTGCCTGGTTTGCCGGCGACAAGGTCTTGCGGCGGAGGAGCTTCGGGTGTCGACGGTTCAGGCCGACTCCGGCTGCAAACAAGGCGGGGGAGAGAGGGGAAATGATCAGTGTGATGCAGGGGTTCCAGATCGAGGCAGAGGAGGAGCGGGGGAGGCCTATACCTCGCGAACTCCGGCGAGCCGAAGCAGCGGAGCTCGAGCTCGATCTCGAGCTCGGGCGGCTCTGGAGAGGAACTGGGGGTGCAGGGGGAGGTTTTGGTGGTGCAGAGAGCGAGTGGTGAGGAGAAAAGGGCTCGGGGAGGCCTTTAAATAGGCGAAAGGCAAGGTGCCGTGGACTCCTGCGTCGGAGAGCTCCTGCTCGTCGCCACGGGGCTCGGGAGGAGCTGGCGCCGTGTCTGGGGTGTTCCTGGGCATGGACTACACCGAGGGGAGCTAAGGGAGAGAGCGGGAAGGGGTCAGAGACACGCGCGTGTGAGCTGCGCCATTGGCGCACTCGGGTGGCCTCTGGTTGCTAGCGCGGAGGCGCGGGGAGGAGGAGAGAGGAAGGGGACAGCGCCGTGGCATGTTGCAGATGTCGAGGCGCATCGTCGGGCGCGCTGGGAAGGCCCGAGGTGGCCGGAGGCGGTTGGAAGGGGGCGGCTACAGTGCGGGAGCTGTCCAGAGGGGTAAATGAAGTGGTTTCACCCCTCCATCATTGAGCTGAGGTGCAGCCATTGTTACTAGAGGTAGAGGAGGTCTAGGAGGGGCTGTGGTAAAAAGTTGAGCTAAAGGAGAATAGTTTTAGTGGTCAAAATGTTGTTTTTGGAAAAATGGCAGAAGGTGTTTGTTGTAGGTTTGGGAAAGAAAATGAACTCCAATAGCCATGATACTTAACAGGATGGAATGACACTTAGAAATAGGGTGTGCCACCAAATTTGAGCTCATTTGGGAGAAGTTGCCAGTGTAACTTTGGTAAACCCTAGAAATCAACAGAAATGGGTTTTCCAAGATCTAGTCATGCAAATCCATTCTCCTTGATGCACCACTTGGTGTAGTGTCATCATTTGGGGATTTGAACATGATCACAAAAGTTGAGGTCAAGGAGAGAAAGTTGGTAGTGCAAACTTGCTCAAATTAGGTTCTGAACAGAAAGGGTTATGGGGCATTTTGGTGGACCAAAATGACCTTGATTGAAGTGAGGCTTTGCAAGATCATCCCAATATGCATTTGTGACTTGCTGGATTTTTCTTGGATTTTATGGAAATATTTCCTATAGAAATATTTCAAATCCTTGAAATGGGCAGAAATGGTTTTGGGAGGTTTTGTCCAATATTTTGAACATGACCATGTGTTGAAACTCTTATATATCGGAAATATATTCCCACTGAGTTTCCCTGATTTTTGTCAAATATTTTTGAATCAATAAAATAATTTTTCCCTACTAAAGACCATTTCTGGGCTTAAGAAAAAGCCTTTGAATAAAATGGGAAAATAACTTTGAAAATTATATTTTTGGGGTTTATGGGTATCCTATATGTAATAGGAGTCAAAAATACTTTTGGAAATATTTTTGCTGCCCTTAATAATTACTTGCAGTGCAAATCTCAATTCAAGGGTTTTTGGAAATCTAATTTTAGAAAATACTTTTTGGCCAAATTATTTTTGTAAGAAAATACTATATTGTACTATACACATGGCATGATCATTGGGCAGAAGTTTGGGGCAAGGAGATGAAGTACAGAAGGTGGAGTAGTTGACTTTAAAGAGCACTAGAAAAATCACACAGAGAAAAACCAACTCCAAAATAAAAAGCCAAACAATGCAAAAGGTTTTTGTTGGTCCAAATTTTCATGCTTTAATAATGCAAATGAAGTGTTACAAAATGCAGGGTGTGATAGACCTACCCCCTTACAAGAATCTCGTCCCCGAGATTCCTAAACTAGGCTTTAAAGAGATACGGAAACTCGGATCTAAGGTAGTCTTCACGTTCCCAGGTTGCTTCTGCTTCAGTGTGGTTGCTCCACTGGACCTTGAAGTACTTGATGGTGTGGCTTCGAGTGCGTCGCTCAGCCTCATCCAAAATGCAGATGGGCCTCTCACAGTAAGTCAAATCAGGCTGAAGGTCAATGGCTTGGTGATCGACGTCCTTGTAAAGATTAGGCTTGTCTGGGACTTGGAGACACTTCCGGAGTTGTGACACGTGGAATACGTTGTGCACATCGGATAGTTCAGGTGGCAGTTCCAACTGGTAAGCCACTTCTCCTCGTCGGTCAGTGATTTTGAAGGGGCCGATGTATCTTGGGGTGAGCTTCCCTTTGACATGGAAACGCTGGGTTCCCTTGAGAGGTGTGACCCGGAGATAGACATGGTCTCCAACTCGGAAGGTCATGTCTCTCCGACGTGAGTCAATGTAGCTCTTCTGCCTTGACTTGGCAGTTTTCAAACGCTCTCTGACAAGCTGGACTTGCTCTTCTGCTTCACGGAGGATTTCGGACCCAAAGACTAGTCCTTCTCCGGTCTCTGACCAATTGAGGGGTGTGCGACACTTGCGTCCATACAACACCTCAAATGGTGCCATCTGGAGGCTTGACTGATAACTGTTGTTGTAGGAGAACTCGGCAAAAGGGAGGCAATCTTCCCACCTAGCTCCATATGCTAAGACACAGGCTCGGAGCATGTCTTCGAGTATCTGATTCACTCGTTATGTCTGACCTCCGGTTTGTGGGTGGAAAGCAGTGCTGAAGGACAACTTGGTCCCCATGGCCTCTTGGAACTTCTTCCAGAACCTTGAGGTAAACTGGGTTCCTCGGTCTAACACAATCTCCTTGGGAACACCATGAAGGCTTATGATTCTGTTGATGTAGAGGCCGACTAGCTGGTTTCCCTTGTAAGTCATTTTGACAGGAATGAAATGGGCTACTTTGGTCAAATGGTCGACTATGACCCAGATGGAGTCATGTCCCTTATTTGACCTGGGTAATCCAGTGATGAAGTCCATTCCGACTTTATCCCATTTCCATTCAGGCACCTTGAGAGGCTGTAACAATCCAACGGGTCGCTGATGTTCAGCTTTAACCCTTTGGCATATGTCACACTTAGCGACGAAAGTGGCTATCTCTCTCTTCATGCCATGCCACCAGAATCTTTCCTTTAGGTCTTGATACATCTTGGTTCCTCCGGGGTGGATGGAATACGGGGTGTCATGAGCTTCTTGCAAGATCAAATTCTTGAGCTCAATCTTGTTGGGTACGCAAATGCGATTCCCAAACCACTCAATTCCTTGCTCATCCTCTGAGAATCCTGGGGCCTTGCCTGCCTTGATCTTCCTCTTGATGCCTTCAATACTTTTGTGTCCCTTCTAAGCTTCCTTAATATCATCCATTAGGGTAGGCTTGACTTCAAGGTTGGCTAAGAATCCTGGTGCAACCAGTTCCAACCCGAAGCTTTCAAGTTCTACATACAAGGCGGGTAGCCTTTCCTTAAGCATAGCATTCAAGGAACAAGCCTTCCTGCTTAATGCATCTGCTACCACATTAGCCTTCCCAGGGTGGTATTGAACACTGAGGTCATAATCCTTGATCAACTCTAGCCATCTTCTTTGCCTCATGTTCAATTCCTTCTGAATGAAAATATACTTCAGACTTTTATGATCTGTGTATATCTCACACCGCTTCCCTAGGAGGTAATGTCGCCATGTTTTCAGGGCATGAACTACAGCTGCCAACTCGAGGTCATGAGTAGCATAGTTCTCTTCATGAGGCTGTAGTTGCCTTGAAGGGTAAGCTACGACTCTGCCTTCTTGCATCAGAACACCTCCAAGTCCGGTTCTTGATGCATCACAATATATCACAAACTCCTTGTGTATATCTGGTGCAGCCAGAACTGGGGAGGTGGTCAGTCTCTTCTTCAGCTCCTGGAAGCTCTCTTCACACTTCGGCGTCCATTCAAACTTCTTGTCCTTCTTCAAGAGTTGAGTCATGGGTGTTATCTCCACGGAAAGCCCCGAAGCTGGGTAAGATTCGCCGGCGTGCATGTCTTCGCCTCATCCCATTTCCAGGCACCGGCGACGTATTACTGGCTCCCACAATGATAAGCCACCCGTTGGCATATGTCGCACCTACCACCCAACATTTGGCGCCCACCGTGGGGCCAGGTGCACCGTCGTCCGGAGACCTGTTCTGGACGGGAACCCTCTTCCTCCCCAGCGAGCGTAGCCAGCCCGGCACGCCCGATGGTGCTCGCCACGACGCGCTGCAAGGCGTCACCAGCATCTGCGCGGCGAGCAGCCTAGCCAATCTCCTCGGCGAAACCATCCTCTCCGACGAGCTCACCTCTGATGCGGGCACCGACCACCTCGCCAACCTCCTCGGCCAGCTCCATGTCTCCAGCGAGCCCGCTGTGGATCTGGAGTCGGTTGGCTCCACCGACTCGATGCCTGTCGACTCCGGCACGGCCTCCTTCGACACCTTCCCCGCCAATGTCGCGATCTACAATGACCCGCTTCCCCCAGCCGATGGCTGCGACACTGTCACCACCGAGGTGATGGTCATCGGCCACGACGGCACTGCTGACGAAAGCGCCCACGACGCCCCACACGCGGTGGTCCACGACTTGTCCATCCCCCTTACGGCCGACGCCGACGCCTAAGCACTGGAGGCACGCCGCCTCGCCCTCCTCGCAGAGGGCCGGAGGCTGGCTTCCGTGAGACGCCTCACTGAGGCCTACCAGCGCAAAGCTGACCGCGCCGCCATCGGCACGCCGGCCCCGGGTGGGCCAAGCCGGGCCGGCATTGTCAAGCAATGCAGCGCCGTCATCGCCGACGTGCTGGGAGTCGACCGCCCGGTCTATGCCACTCCGCTCGAGAACTTGCGTGCCGCCCAGGCGGCCGTGGACGAGTTGGACGGCTTGGAGGCCGAAGAACTCCCCCACATGACCCGGCGCATCCAGCAGCTGATCGATGCAGCCGCGCAGCGGCACGAAGCCGACGCCCGCGGGGAAAGCCCTCCCCCACGCCGAGATCACGGCGCGACGTCCCGGACGCCGACTGCGGGCAAAGACCGCGCGCGGCGCGAGAAAGAGCCGGCTGCTAGCCGAAGACGGACCCGAATCTCCATCGAGCGAGACACGGACGGCCATCCCCGAGCCATGGAATGGCGGGGCAACCCGCCTCCGCCTCGACCCCTTGGAGAGAGATATCCCACCCCGCCGCCAGTGGCGCACCCAACTCTCAGCGGCCGACTAGGTCGCCGCGAAGGAGTCGGCGAGAACGACGCCCGCCATCGGATCGACCGCCTGGCGCGATCCCTGGCGCTGGAAGAAGAAGACGATGTCGGCCCGCCTTGTTTCAGCCCCCGCATCCGCGACGAGCCTTTCCCCAAAGGGTTCTCGCTCCCAAGAGACATGCCCAAGTACAATGGCTCTGTGAAGCCAGAAGATTGGTTGATCGACTACTCCTTAGCGGTCAGCATAGCCAACGGCAACCGGCGCGTTGCCGTGAGGTACGTGCCCCTCATGCTGCAAGGCACGTCGCGGACCTGGCTCAACAGCCTCAAGCCTCTCAGCATCAACAGCTAGCTAGATTTCACCGAAGCTTTCATCCGCAACTTCACCAGCACCTACAAGCGGGCCCCCAAGCCCAGGCAGCTATCCCTGTGCGTACAGGGCCCAGCCGAGTCCACTCGCGACTACCTCATGCGTTGGTCCGAGCTCCGCAATTCTTGCGAGGGGGTGCACGAGGTGCAAGCCATCGAATACTTCACAGCCGGGTGTCGAGAAGGCGCCCTCCTCAAGCACAAGCTTCTCTGCGATGAGCCGACTACCCTCGACGAGCTTCTGGACATAGCGGACAAGTACGCCACCGCCGACTCCTCAATGAAGACCGAGCTCCAGGTAGACGCGTCCGGAAAAGTACTCAATCCGGCGCCCAAGACGCCGGCTGGTGATTCCGGCCGACGCCCCCACTCGAACGACCACAAGCGCAAGGGCCCCGCGCCGCCTCCCGCCAGTCAGCAGGTGGCCACAGTCGAAGACGCGCCGCCTGAAGGGCGACCCGCGCCCAAGAAGCCCAAGGGCGGCCGTCCGGCTTGGCAGCCGGCCTTCTCCTACGAACAAACTCTCGACGCCCCGTGCAAGTTCCACAGTGGCGCGAAGCCATCTAACCACACAACCCTAAAGTGTCATTGGCTCACCCATATCTCCAAAGACGAGGGGCTCGCGCCGCCTCCGCCTGTCGGCCCGCTGCCTCCGCCTCCGCCGCCTCCGGCCGCTCGGCCCGCAGTCGGAGCCGTGCACGACGAATTCCCCGATGAGCAAGCAGCCTACATCATCTTTACAAGCCAGCCCGAAGACCGACGCAGCAAACGCCAAGAGCACCAGGAAGTCAGCGTGGTTGCTGCCAACCCCGCCGGACACATGCATTGGTCAGAAAAACCCATCAGCTGGAGCTGGGCCGACCATCCAGAGGTGATGCCGTCTCCCGGCTCTTATGCGCTGGTCCTGGAAGCCACCCTCGCGATGGAAAGACGCGCTGCCCGCTTCTCCCGCGTGCTGATAGACGGCGGGAGCAGCATCAACATCCTGTACCGTGACACCATGGAGAAGCTAAATGTCAAGACTAAGCAGCTCATGCCTACTCAGACAGTGTTCCATGGCATCGTACCCGGCCTGTCCTACGCCCCCATTGGCAAGATCAAGATTGATGTACTTTTTAGGGACAAGGAGCATTTCCGCCGGGAAGCGATCTGGTTCGAAGTGGTGGACCTGGAGAGCCCTTACCATGCATTGCTTGGCCGACCTGCCTTGGCCAAATTCATGGTAGTTCCCCACTATGCATACCTCAAGATGAAGATACCAAGCACCAAAGGCGTCATCACTGTAGCTGGTGATTACAAGAAGTCCTCTGAGTGCGCTACAGCCAGCAGCCGGCTGGCCGAGTCCCTTGTGATTGCCGAAGAAAAGAAGATGTTGGACCGAGTCGTGGCCATAGCCGACAAGCAGTCGGCCGTGTCCCCCGATCCCAAGGAGCATGATGCTCAAGGATCTTTCCAGCCGGCCAAGGAGACGAAGAAGATACCTCTTGACCCCGAGCACCCAGAGAGGTTTGCCGTCATCGGGGCAAGCCTGAATAGCAAATAGGAACGCGAGCTCGCCGATTTCCTCCGTGAGAATCGGGACGTCTTTGCATGGTCCCCCAAGGACATGCCGGGAGTTCCAAGGAAATTCGCCGAGCACAAACTGCATGTTCGAGAAGACGCAAAGCCAGTCAAACAACCCCTTCGCCGACTATCGGAGGAGAAACACAGGATTGTGGGAGAGGAGATAGCCCGGCTCCTGGCAGCCGGCTTCATTATGGAAGTTTTCTTTCCAGAGTGGCTCGCCAACCCGGTCCTCATGCTAAAGAAGAACAACAAGTGGTGCATGTGTATAGACTACACAAGCCTCAACAAGGCTTGCCCCAAAGATCCCTTTGCCCTGCCAAGGATTGACCAAGTGATAGACTCCATGGCCGGATGCGAGCTGTTGAGTTTCTTGGATGCTTACTCAGGATATCACCAGATAAAGCTAGATCCGGACGACCGCCTGAAGACCGCCTTCATCACGCCATTTGGAGCCTTCTGCTACCTGACTATGACATTCGGCTTAAGAAATGCCGGTGCCACTTTTCAGCGTTGCATGCAGAAGTGCCTCCTCAAGCAACTCGGTAGAAATGCTCACGTCTACGTAGACGACATTGTGGTGAAGACGGAGAAGCGCGGCACCTTGCTGGAAGACCTCAAAGAAACATTTGAGAACCTACGCCGGTTCCAAATCAAGCTCAACCCCGAGAAATGCGTGTTCGGAGTGCCAGCCGGCCAGCTCCTAGGCTTCCTGGTCTCCGAACGCGGCATTGAATGCAACCCGGTGAAGATCAATGCCATCGAGAGAATGGCGATCCCCACCAAGCTTCGAGACATCCAAAAGTTCACCGGATGCTTGGCCTCCTTGAACCGCTTCATCAGCCGGCTCGGAGAGAAAGCTCTCCCCCTCTACCGCCTCATGAAGAAGAGCACTCACTTCGAGTGGAATGACCAGGCCGATCAAGCTTTTCACGAGCTGAAGAAGATGCTGGCCACGCCGCCTATCCTAGCGGCACCGATCGAGAAAGAGCCCATGCTCCTTTACATTGCCGCAACCAGCGGGGTGGTCAGCACCGTCATCGTAGTCCAACGCCCAGAAGAAGGCCGAGCCCAGCCGGTCCAGAGGCTGGTGTATTATTTGAGCGAGGTGCTGTCCGCTTCAAAGCAGAACTACCTGCACTACCAGAAGATTTGTTACGGCGTGTACTTCATCGCCAAGAAGCTGAAGCCCTACTTTTAAGAGCATCCCGTCACGGTCGTATGCACCGCCCGCTGGCCGAGATCATAGGTAGCCAGGACGCATCCGGCCGGGTGGCGAAATGGGCCATCGAGCTGGCTCCTTACACAATCTTCTACCAGCCCCGCACCGCCATCAAGTCCCAAGCACTGGCCGACTTCCTCGTCGACTGGGCTGAGACCCAATACCTGCCGCCGGCTCCCGACTCCACCCATTGGTGCATGCACTTCGACGGGTCCAAGATGCGCACCGGCTTGGGAGCCGGCATCGTCCTTACCTCTCCCGAAGGCGACAAGCTCAGATACACGCTGCAGATTCACTTTGCCGCCTCCAATAGCGTGGCCGAGTATGAGGCGCTCATACACGGGCTCCGCCTTGCCAAAGAACTCGGCATTCACCGGATCCTATGTTATGGCAACTCCGACTTGGTGGTCCAACAATCATTCGGCGACTGGGACGCCAAGGACGCAAATATGGCGAGCTACCGCTTCCTTGTTCAACAACTCAGCGGATACATTGAAGGATGCGAGTTCCTCCACATACCACGAGCCGACAACGAGCCAGCCGATGCCCTGGCTCGAATAGGCTCCACTCGACAAGCAATACCAACCGGCGTCGCTCTACAACGCCTTCTCAAGCCGTCCGTCAAGCCGTCTCCAGAGTCCGATTCCATCTTCGTGCCGCCTGACCCCGACGCGGCCGGGTCTGGCTCGAAGAACCAAGCAGGCGACTCCGGGGCTTCAGTAGTCGGCCCAGGGACTTCGGCAACCGGCGCGGGGACTGCCACACCCGGCTCGGGGACTGCCGTAGCTGGCCCGGGGACTGCACCAGCACAACAGCCGGCGGCCGACTCTAGCATTTCACCACCCAGCCCGCCCACCCTGGTGGAAGTAGCCACATTGACAGTAGGAGAAGTCGCGGCTCCGTCATGGGCCCAGTCCATCCTCAACTTCCTAGTAAACCAAGATCTGCCGGCTGACGAAACAGAGGCAAGACAAGTCCAACGTCGAGCCGGAGCATACGCAATCTTCAACAGAGAGCTCGTCAAGCGCAGTGTCACTGGAGCCCTCCAACAGTGCGTCGAGCAAGAGAAGGGCATTG
Source organism: Triticum aestivum (assembly GCF_018294505.1). Lineage (NCBI taxonomy): Eukaryota > Viridiplantae > Streptophyta > Magnoliopsida > Poales > Poaceae > Triticum > Triticum aestivum. Next base: position 346,362,963 of record NC_057812.1, on the reverse strand, counting down.
CAATCCTCAGAGACATTCACCAAGGAGAATGCGGCCACCATGCGGCTTCAAGATCACTCGTCGCCAAAGCTTTCCGCCATGGTTTCTTCTGGCCGACTGCTTTGGATGACGCCAAAGAATTAGTTAAATATTGCAAGGGGTGCCAACTCTTCAGCTCCAAGCAACACATGCCGGCTTCGGCACTCAAGACCATTCCCCTCACCTAGCCCTTCGCCGTTAGGGGACTGGACATGGTGGGCCCATTCAAGACGGCGCGCAGTGGCATGACGCATCCGCTTGTCGCCGTGGACAAATTCACCAAATGGATTGAAGCAAAGCCAATCAAGAAGCTGAATGGGCCGACTGCTGTGACATTCATCGCAGACATAACAACTCGGTACGGCGTGCCACACAGCATCGTCACCGATAATGGCACGAATTTTGCCAAAGGAGCCTTGGCACGTTTCTGCGCAGCCCAAGGTATCCAGCTGGACCTAGCGTCCGTCGCCCACCCGCAGTCAAACGGCCAGGTCGAGCGAGCCAACGGCCTCATCCTCTCCGGCATCAAACCCCGACTGGTCGTACCACTGGAGCGTTTAGCCGGCTGTTGGCTCGACGAGCTGCCGGCTGTCCTTTGGAGCCTGCGCACTACACCAAACAAGTCAACCGGCTTCACCCCTTTCTTCCTCGTGTATGGTGCCGAGGTGGTCATCCCAACTGACATCGAGTTCGACTCGCCTCGAGTAACCATGTACACGGAAGCGGAGGCCAAGGAAGCACGAGAAGACGGTGTCGACTTGCTGGAAGAAAGCCGGCTGTTAGCCCTCAGCCGGTCTGCCATCTACCAGCAGGGCCTACGCCACTACCACAGCCGGAAGGTCAAGCCAAGATCCTTCCAAGAGGGCGATCTTGTGCTCCGGCTGATCCAGTGAACAGCCGGCCAGCACAAGCTCTCGGCCCCTTGGGAGGGCCCCTTTTTCATCAGCAGAGCCTTAGGCAACGACTCCTACTACCTGATCGACGCACAGAAGCCGAAGGCACGAAAGAGAGACGACTCCGGCAAGGAGTCGGAACGACCATGGAACGCCAACCTCCTTCGAATATTTTATAGTTGAAATGCAGCATGTATCATGCTAACTTTTGTATTAAGTACGAGACAATAGGCCCCCCGAGGAGGGCTCGGGGACTGCCATCTCTTATCTATGAATGAAAAGTATCATGCTTATGACCTTGTCATTTCATTTACTTGTTCCGTCCAGCACCGGGTTCGACTAGTCGGCCCGGGGACTAGCCGACTGGAGTTATATTAGAAGTCCTACCCGCGGTCAGACAAGTAGTGTGCCGACACCCAGGCTTAGCTCTTGCCAAAGTCGCAGTTCGAAGAACCGGCTGTCCGGCTGGCAAGAGTCCAAAGCAAGAAAGGATGCCCACACGAAAAATGGCCAGGGACCAACAGACTAATATAACGAAAGCCGGTTTGCCGCCTACCACCGACCGACTACCAAAGTAGCCGGCCGGCCGGTTTCCATTCACTTCACTTCAATCCAAGAAAGCTTGAGTACTGGCCTCCCCAAAGAGGGAAGGCGGCAAAGGAAAAAGCCTAAGGATAAAAAGCATACGCGAATGGAAACCAAACATGCACATAATAATATTTACATAAAAGACCTCCAAGAGGCCAGCATTCAACATAGTTTGGATACACCCCCGGTGGGTGGAACTGCAAAAACCTAATAAAAATTGTTCAAAAGATAACAAGCAGGAAAAATAAGGACGGCAGGTCAAGCTGGCGGAGCGACCGACGAGTCGGGCTGGTTGGCGGAGACGGTTGTGCCGGCTGAAGGAGCGGCCGGCTGGCGAACCTCGGCTTGATCACCGCCTCCCGCAGAGGGCGCGCTTCCACGCGCCTCGTTGCTGGAGGCAGGGTCGGCCTGAGGTCGGCCAGTTGTTCCACCAGCCGGCTCGACGTCTTCACCGTCCTCCTCGTTGTCATCCTCGCCCTTGTCGCTGGAGGCGATCTCCTCCACCGAGTCCTCGCCCACCGCCGGGTTCAGCCCAAACCACTCCTCCGGCTGGGCAATACCATCATCGTCGATTTCGGGTGCGAAAACACTGATGTCGGTGCACTCAGCGATCGTCGAAGCATGCTGGGCGATAGCCGGCCTCACCTCCTCCAGCTCCGCGTCGGCCTCCATCCGCCAAGTGCGCAGCTGGTCCAGGCTCAGCCCTGGGTACCAAGCCCGAATGAACTCCAACGCCCGCCCGGCTCCGAGGCGGGCCGCCGACGCCTTCCAAGCCTCAAAGCGACCGACTGCGACCTCCAGCCAGTCGGCAGTCCGGCTTGGGGTGCGGGGGATCGTCTCGCCGGGCCAGAGGGCGGCCAACACCTGCGCCCCGGCACATTGGAGCCGGCGAAGCATCCGATGGGCCGACTGCAGCCGCGCCTGGACAGCCAAAAGCTGCTCCTCAAGCGTCCGGTTCGCGTCTGGCGCGATGTTGGCCCCCGCCTGATGGCGCGCCTCGCGATGGGCCTCGATGGTTTGGGCGGCGGAGGCGGAGTAGCCGGGAAAGTCATCTGCACAAAAAAATAGGCAGCAGCACAAGTTAGGTCAAGAACCAGGCGGCAAGGGGCAGGAGAGGAGCGAGGAAGGCGGCTTACCGTCGATCAAGTCCTCGATGCGGCTGAAGCCCTCATCCAGTGCCCGCCGAGTCTCAGCCCAGCTCGCCGCCTTGGTCTCAAACTTTGCCTTCAGGGCGGCCTCGCTATCCTGCGCTTTCTGCAGGGCCGCCTTGTGGCTTCCTTCTTGGTCGGCCAGCTTCTTGGCCAGGCGGTCACGCTCCTGGACCAAGGCTACGTACTCAGCATCCTTGGTATGAAGGGCGGCCCACGCTTTCCCGAGCTCCTTCCTCAAGTCGGCGTTGGCCCCTGAAGACAAAGAAGAAGAAAAACCAATAAGGAAAAGGTCGTCAAGGAAGATCCGACCCGACTGCTCAACAGTCGGCCCGAATCTCGGGGACTACACCCAGTGGGTGCGCTGACGCGCCCCCAGAGTGAGACAGACAACGATCAAACACTTACTTCGGCTGTCCGCCAGGTCGTCGGTCCTCCGACTCCACTCCCGGGCCTGGGAGTTGAAGGCGGCAACACGGGAGTTGTGATATTCCTGGAAGTTCAGACAGGAAGCAAAAATAAGAAAGTCGTCAAGAAAGATCCAACCCGACTGTGCAGCAGTCAGCCCGAATCTCGGGGACTACACCCAGTGGGTGCACTGACGCGCCCCCACGGAAGAAATCAAGAGATCAAAGCGGCCAAGAATGAAGGACTTACCCGGATGGCGGCTCGCGTCGACAGGAACTCCTAGGTGAACTGCTGCAGCAGGGCGGCTTGAGCTTGAAGCCGGCTCCGGACCCCTTGAGCCGCCACATTTAGCTCGCCAGTCCCCCTGCTGGGAGTCCACTCGGACGTGGCGGTGCTGGCCGCCTCCAGATCCTCCGCCGACTGGCCTGCACCCGTGACTCGGCGTGACTCTGGCGGAGCGGCGCCTCCCCCTGCACGCCGACGCGTCACCGGCTCCACCTCGAGGCCGGCTCCGCCCTCCGGCTCACCCCCGGCCGGCTCCTCTGGCGCCGCCGACGATTGGCTGCCTTGGCCCGCCCTGGTTGGCGCTGCCGGCGGCGCTCTCCCCGCGAAGAACACGGGGTCCTCCCTCCTCTCTGTCAGCGGCGGGTCTTGGACGATCTCCTCCGCCAAGGGCAATGGGGTGTCAGGGGCCACGGCTCGGAGGGGAATGGCGAGCAGCGGAGGCTGGTCGCGCGAGCCCTCCGCCTCCGTCCCCACGGTCGCCGCCTCCGCCTGGGCCTTGGCTGCCGCGTCGGCCTGCTCCCTCGCCGCCTGGGCGGCCGCTTTTTCCGCCGCCTCACGCTCCTCACGCGCCTCGCGGGCGTTCTGCTCCGTGGCCTCCCTGAGGTCGGCGCGGGGGTCCACGCGGCGGGAGCTCGAAGACCCTCCAGCCGGCCCCACTACGGAGCCGCCCGGACCCCGCTCAAGGGAAAGCGGCGCCCTGTCCAGCAAGCAGGAAAGGGTTAAGAAGAATTTTCGAACAAGAGAGAACGATGCAAAGCATGCGACAAAGCAATCAACGACTTACGCTGAGACCGCCTAAGGCTGCTTCACCGCCTTGCGGAAGCGGGCCGCTTTCGCAGCCGCCTCATCTCGCTTGGCCACCGCGGTGGAGGCTTTGGACTTCTTCGGCCGACTGCCAAAGAGGCCTGAAGCGGCCTGGCGCTTCTGTGCGCCGCCGCCTGCAGCCGGCGCGATGGACGAGCCCGCGCCCTGATGGTCGGCCGTCGGCTGGCAACGCGGGGTGACTTCGGCTTCAGCATCATCCGGACAGTCCTCGAAGCTGGCGGTAAGCCTTGAGCCCCCAGGCTCGGCGTCGTCCCCCACGACGGCGTCTTCCATGGCGGCCGCCCCCAAATCCGGGTCGTCGATATCGTCCGCCATGCGGTCGGGGCCGTACTGGCGTTCTATCCCCGCTGCCCCGGTCGTCGGCAGGAGAAGGGGGTTCTGCTAAGAAGAACCGGCCGATCAAAAGCCGGCCATCATAAAGTCGGCTACCAACGAAAAGAAGAAAGAGAGGACGGCTTACCACGGGCGGAGGGTTGGCGCGAGAATATGGCGCCTTGCCGCATCGCCAGTCTTCGGCGAGCTTGCAATTGGAGATGTAATTTACCATGTACGATACCTCCGCATGAGGCATCTCCCTGGTGCTCAGCCGGCTTGGGTCGAAGCGGCCGCTCATCTGACACATCATGTGGGGCCGACTTTGGAGAGGAGATATCCGGCGCTCCACGAAGGCGGCCACCAAGTCGGCCCCGCTCAGGCCTTCCGACTGGATCATTACCCGAAGACGGGAGACGGCAGCGTTCCCGGCCTGAGACAGCGACCGGGGCCGGAAACTCCATGAGGGCTGCCTCCCAGCCGGCGGGCCGGCTACGTAAGCCGGCAGGTTGATGTAGTCTCCTTGCTCGGCGACGTTCTTCACGTAGAAGTACGACTTCTGCCAGATCTTCACCGACTGGATCAGGGGGATGGGCGGGAACGGGTTGTTCTCGTCCGCCCTCCTCATGGCGATGAAGGCCCCGCAGGGGGCGGGCACGCCTGCGACGACGGTGCCGAGTTTGCTCTGGAAGAACTCCCCCCAGAGCTCCAGCGTGGGGAGCAGCCCCAAGAAACCTTCGCAGAGGGAGACGAAGGCCGACAGCAGCATCACCGCATTGGGCGTGAGGTGATGCGGCTGAAGGTTGTAGAACTCGAGGAAGGAGCACAGAAATCCGCTCGCCGGAAGGCCGAAGCCACGCAGGAAGTGCGAGCGGAGGACGACCTGCTCGCCCTCCTCCGGTGTCGGCGAGACCTCCGTCTCCGGCGCCAGGTGGACTCGCATGAGGTTGGCGTCGGGCAGGCGCCGAGTCTGGCGGAGGAACTCAACGTGGTCCTCATGGACGTTGGAGCCATCCCACGAGCTCGACAGCGCCATGGGAGCAAGACGATGTGGCGGCGCGCCGGCACTGAGACGGGAGGCTGCGGCGGCAACGAGAGGAAGAAAGTAGGACGAGAAGGGGCGGAGCAAGAGAGAGCGTGCGAACCTCTGTCGCTCCCCCTCCTCCCCCAACTTATAGGCTCGCGTGGCGGAGCCGAGGAGGCACGGCGTGGGGAAACGTGGGGATCGATCGTGCCCACTCCCCCATGTCCCGCGTTTATTACGCCCTAATGGCAAAGTAAAACCGACGCGGGAAGGCGAGCGGTCCATGTGGGCCACAGAAGATCCGTGCTCGGACCGTGGCCTGCGAGTGGCGGGCCCGAGCCTGCGGCGACGTCCCGTCGCGCGCGTGCGTTGGCAGGATTTCCTCGCCACGTGGCCCGCGTTCCCGCCTACAAGAATCGGAGCTCTCTGAAGTCGGCACACACAAGCAAAGCTGGCCCCGCAGGATAGGAAGCTGACCAAGCTTCTCGTCCCTTATCAGCCTCGAAGCTCGCTCAGCTTCGGGGACTACTGTCGGAGTAAATAGCCATGGGTAGCCTAGCCGGCTTTCCCCTGGCCCTTCTGAAAAAATTACGAGCCCGTCCGGCTCTCAAGAATCCAAGACATGGGGCCGCCTTCCCCTTGCTGGCTGTCACCCATGCTGGCTTTCGGAAGGCGGCCCGACTTTATCCCTCATGAAGAAAGCCATGGGAGGGCCGACTTCGAGAAGCCGGCCGCGAGAAGGCCGACTCCAAGAAGCCGACTCCCATAAAGCGGTCGAGACCGTACCCTCAAAGTTTGCACCCACCTAACGGCGGTGCGACGGGGCATGGCTACAGTGAGGCCAGCCACCCCCGAATCCCGGAGCACGCCTGGCACAGTGCGCCATATGGGTGGCCTTGACCCGTCCGGCGCGACACTGTTGCCACATTGCCCCTGATGTCATCCACGACGGGCTACCAGTACGGCCCACGGACGGTGGTCCCCTTCGGGCAGAGAGACACCCGGAGGCGGCCATGCCTCCCCTAGTCGGCCCAAGGCGGAGCCGGCTCCCCGCAGCCGGCTTGCCGCCTCCCTCGAAGGAGACGCCCCATTAAGAAGACAAGACGCGGTGAGGCTACAGCGATCGCCCGCCGGGCGGTGACACTATAGCCACGCCTACCATGATGAAGCCTACGTCACCAAGATGGGGTGACAGTAACCAGCCGCTGACCAGGCCCTGGCCAGTGGGGCCTGCCTGTCGACCAAGGGGCCGGCAGTCGGCGGGACCCACCAGTCGGCGGGCCCCAGCAGCCGGCGCAAAAGCCGGCGAGCGCAGTCACAGACGGCTGGGCCCCGCGCCCAGTCGGATTACCATTGTACCCCCGGGGGGTAGGCCTATATAAACCCCCCGGGGCACCCATGCAAAGGGTGGGACCCTCAGCTAGTTTTAGACACCACACCAGGAGAAGAAGCAAGCTAGCCATGCCCTTCTTCCTCCTCCCACCAAACAGCTCAAGGAGCATTGTGTAGCCACTTGTCCATCTAGTGATCATGCGGAGACCCCGTAGAGCAGCAGTAGGGGTGTTATCTGCACGGAGAGCCCCAAAGCTGGGTAAGATTCGCCGGCGTGCATGTCTTCGCCTCATCCCGTTTCCAGGCACCGGCGACGTCTTACTGGCTCCCACAACGATAAGCCACCCGTTGGCATATGTCGCACCTACCACCCGACAACCGGCACTTGCTCCAGTCCAACTTGTGACAGACAGTTGACTTGGGCGCCTTGAGCAGAGGAGGGGTTGGGAGCAAACTTAACTTCGACTCCTTGGTCATTGGTCACAGTGACGGTCCGGTTGGAACAATCTAACAAGCCTTGGTGCTTGATGAGCCAATTCATTCCTAAGATCACATCCAAGCCTTGCGATCTTAAGATGATAAGGTCTGCTTGGAAGTATACCCCATTAATGACAATCCCGACTCCTTTACATCCTATCTTGGCTCTCATCTCTGCTCCGGGGGTTTGTACCACCATAGGGTTATTCAGGGGTGTAGGGGTCATGCCACTTTTTAATGCAAATCTTTGGGTGACAAATGAATGTGTGGCTCCAGAATCAAACAAGACAGTTGCAGGTGTTGAGTTGACAAGGAACGTACCCAGCACGACGTCCGGGTCTTCCCGGGCTTCTTCAGTAGTGACATGATTCACACGACCCCTGCCGTTGTTGGGCGGGTTGCGAGGAGCTTGGTTCCTTAGTGGCATTCCACGACCTTGTCCTGGGTCCTGCGCATTGGGGCGCGGGGCGTCTGGCTTCTTGTTGGGGCAATTCTTGGAGTAGTGTCCTGGCTGACCACATCCAAAGCAAGTGACTTGGTTGGGGTTACTACTCTTGCCGGCATTGTTATTGGGGTTGTTGTAAGCTGGCCTGGGGTTGGCATACTGCTAGGGTGGATAGTTGGTGCGGGGTGAAGGAGCTCTTGGCTGCTGATAGGTTGGCTTGACCGGAGCTGGCTGCCACGGGCGAGGCTTCTGGTTGCTGGAGCTACCCTTGCTGATCATCTTGCGCTTACGGGTGTCATCCAAAGCACGTCGCTTGTCTTCAAGCATGAGTGCCTTGTTCACCAGATCAGGAAATGTCGGGTAGTCACACACAACAAGCGAGTACTGCAGAGTCTGGTTAAGGCCTTCCATGAAGCGCTCCCTTTTGGCAGCATCAGTGCTGACATCTTCAGGGGCATACCTTGAGAGAACACTGAACTTCTGCATGTACTCCTTGACAGTGCTACTACCTTGCTTCAGGGCTCGGAACTCATGCCTCTTGATGGCCATGATTCCGGAAGGAATGTGGGCTTTGTGGAATTCTGCCTTGAAGTCATTCCAAGTGATGTTTCACTCAGCATGCATGGCCTTGAATCCATCCCACCAAGCTCTAGCAGTTCACCCGAGACAGTGAGCAGCATATGCCACCTTCTCACGGTCCTCAGTGCATCCGACTAGTTCCAGCAGATCCTTAATGGTGCAGACCCAATCGTCTACATCCAGGGGTTCAGCAGTCTCGATGAAGGTGGGTGGTGCATGCTTCTTGAACTCCACCAACGTGGAACGTCCATTGCCGTTTCCCGCCGGCTGGCAGTTGAAAGCTTGAGCAATCATCTGGAGGGCTGCAGTGTTGGCTTGGCGTTCCTCTAGGAAGGCTTGGAGAAGCTGAGCCATGTCCATGTTTGGAGGTGGTGGCGGTGGTGGAACTTGTCCTTGGGTTTGCTCCTGACTGGCTCCTTCTCCGGCTTCTTGCTGCTGGGTAGAGGTACCAGTACGAGTTACAACAGGCATCCTGTTGGAGCGATCAAGGTCTCATGATTGGGAAAGATGGGAAAAGCAATATAGACGGGATGCCTAGTAATTGGGTTGGTATGACACCAATTGTTTTCATGCAAGGGCCAAAAAGGCCAAACACATTCATTCAAATCCAAATGGGTGATGTGGTCGCTTACAAGTTCCCGAAGGAAAGCATGACGTCCATCAAACATATCAAAGCAAACACAACACTACATGGTTTCATATGAACCATTACAAGGACTCGACTTCGCATAGGGGTACACGATCTATCCTACCGTAGGGGTTACTAACGGGCATATTCGGGTTGCGAATGATGCCTAAGTGGTGGAATGCTCGGTCGCGTAGTCTGGCTCTTCTGGGTCTTCCTCCTTGTTATCGGTGGCCTAACTTTATTCTTCACTTGAAGGGGTGGGGGAGGGAAGGAGCTCAACACGGCGTTGCTTTGCCGGTGGTGCGAAGAGCTTGCAGTATTCCTTTGCGCTCATGCGGTGTTGCTGTGGTGGTTCTCCATCCTTTGGGGGTCTTCCGCCTCTATATGCGATTGCGGGTTGACCAAAGGAAGCACCTTCCTTCTTGATCCTATCCGTCTTATCTTGTGCTTGGCAAAGAAGTGCCTTGGTCTCATGAAGTTCCTTTCGGAGCTTCATCGATTCTGAGGCCAAGTGTTGTGCCAAACTATCGGCACAAAGGCTGAAGTAGGTCTGGAATCGGAGTGGAAGTCCTTCTTCTAATGGTGGAGCTGGTGCACTGTCCTCATCCTCACCTTCCTTCCGATAAGGCAAGAAGCGGGTTGCCAACTCGTCTACCATCTCTGGAAGAAGGTCTCGGAGGCGGGTGAGTGCCTTGAGGGTTGCCGTCTCGACGACAAGAACCAGCGTTGCCATCTGGGGTCCCTCGAAGAACCAGCTTGTTGGAGAGTCATTAGCCTTCACGATTACTTCCACATGATACTCCGTCTCGGTGTCATTGATCCAATGCTCATGGTAGGTGAAAATGGGGGCTCGGTGAAACTGGCACTTCTTGAGGCTATCCTCGAGAAGCACGGGAAATCCGATGGTCAGGAAGTCTTCGGGTACGACAGCCATCTACAAAGGTTGAATGGGAGAGGTCAATAAGGGGAATATATCTTGGGTGGGGTAAGCTTTAGAAAAGAAGAGAAGTTTAGATGGTCTCAAGCTAACTAACGCCCATGCTAACTAAGGCTTCCTACAGTCAGGATGGCGTTGATACCAGCTCTGTGGGGACCCCGACTCATAAGTCGTGATCACCGAATGCACGTGTATAGTGATCCCAGAGATCAATGCTCACTGAACACACAGAAGATGAATAACGAGAGTCTTACATCCATACATATCATCTTGCACAAATTATGACCATTATGGTCAAGCCTTACATTGATAAAGCCTTAAGGGCTGAACATCAAATGAAACACAAGCAGCGGAAATCTTCGTCGATAAGTAGAACCCATGCCATCTGCCTTAACCCTACAGGCATTCTGACTGGGAAGCGTCCTAGTTCGCATGTTCGTCTCCACAGAATTCTTCGTTGAACTCCTGTTCTTCCATGCCTGGCCAATTAAATAACCAGTGGCAAGCCAATGAGTACTTTGAATGTACTCGCAAGCAACCCATGTTCTGGTTCAAGATACAACAATGCATGATATAGGTAAATTTTTGCGGAAAGCTAGTTTTGAGTGCAATGACAAGTTCGACCACTCGTAAGACATGCATCAGGAGATTTCAAGTAACCATGAGGACAGGTTACAGATATCAACATAAATAGAGCGGGCATCAACCCAACTCAATTATGTCAAGTCCTTGACTTGACCCAAGTAGTTCTTCCCACTTATCCAACACACACTGGTTTGTAAACAAGTGGATGTAGCCCAAGAGCGGTTACCCAACTGTCCTTGACCGTGGACACGGCTATTTGAATAGTTTTACAATCTGCAGAGGTTGCACACTTTACCCACAAGATCCGGGGAACTTCCGTGTCATCCACGACCCGCAGTACCTCAAGTACCCGGGGTAAGAACCCGATCACTATGTTTCCCTAGACGACACTAACATGGAGTCCACTCAATTGGTAGTAACCCCCGTGCCCAACATTTCAGAACTTAAAATTGTGGAGCCTCGCTCCCGTATTCATCACATACCATTGGCACGGGGTACCAACGGTGTGTCCGGTGCCCCATAAAAATGTTCTTGGCCGCCCTACCTGGCACGACCCCGTCCCGAGAGAGAGCACCAACTCTCCCCCGTCACTAGTAATGCGGGCTCCAAGCTAGTATCGGCCTAGGTAATCAATAATGCCCTTTCCCATATAAGGGTAGAGTGGTTGCGCATGTAAGGTTGGAATAACGGTCGCAACTTAAACCAATCCATTTTGAAAACAACACACACTTGCCTCAGTACACCACTTCGTCATCAAGTGGCTACCCAACTCATCATCTCCCCCGGGCATAAGTGTCACCCGATGGGGTTTTCGAAAAGTCTTTTGAAAATGCTATGTCTCCATCACCATGCATATTCCCGTCCCTTTTTGCATAGCACTACTTTAGCATCCTATCTGCTCCCACCGGCATAACCCTCATAAGGAGGTAGGGTCATGCACAATGCAAGTATCAACGAGGAAGTAACAAAGGCAAACCATCAAAGTGGTTCCACCTCATCATGATTCCTATGCAACAATAATAAAGTGCTACATGAAATGCATAATAAGGGGTTCATAGACATGGTCAAAGGGCTGCTTGCTTGGCTCAACAAGGTCTTCTGGGTCTTCAAAGTCTTCAGGTCCAACTCCTTCGTCAGCAACGCAATCTATCGTCGCAAAATAATAACTAGAAAAATAAGGCAATAATAAAACAGAAACACCAAAGTGCTCAGAAAAATGTCAACTCATTTTTGTAAAATACTAGGTTGAAAACTAAGAAGGGGAAAATTCCTAGTTTTGGACTTGGTGTAGCAGAATAGGAGACATGGGTTTACAAAGGCATATTTAAATGCTTAAAATCACATTTAAATATTTACAGTGAAGAAAAGGTTGTTGGATTGGAATGAAAGTTGCACCATTAAATAGGTTGCAATATTTTAGGAATTTAGGAATTGGAATTAATTCATTTGGACATATATTCTGTCCTATAGAATTTTTGGAAAAAGTGACAGAAAAGAAAAAGAAAAAGGGCCCTGTGCCTGCTGGGCCAGAACAGCCGCAGGGCAGCAGGCCCAGCCAGCGAGGCGGCCCAGTGCACTGGTGCACGCGCGTGCGCCAGGTTTAAACCTGACGGGCGGGGCCCAGGCGTCAGCGAGAGAGAGGGGGCGATGGAGGGGAGAGGCTGATAGGCGGGGCCCGCCTGTCATCCCTAACCCTGAGTCCAGGCAGCCAGCGAGCTCACCAGCGACGATGCAGGGCATGGCGGGGTCGGGCGAGGGCACGGCTGGGCTCAGCGTCATGTCGCCGTTTGGGTGGAGGTGGTGGACGTCAACGGAGTTGCCTGGTTTGCCAGCGACGAGGTCTTGCGGCGGAGGAGCTTCGGGTGTCGACGGTTCCGGCCGACTCCGGCTGCAAACAAGGCGGGGGAGAGAGGGGAAATGATCAGTAGGATGCAGGGGTTCCAGATCGAGGCAGAGGAGGAGCGGGGGAGGCCTATACCTCGCAAACTCTGGTGAGCCAAAGCGGCGGAGCTCGAGCTCGATCTCGAGCTCGGGCGGCTCTGGAGAGGAACTGGGGGTGCAGGGGGAGGTTTTGGTGGTGCAGAGAGCGAGTGGTGAGGAGAAAAGGGCTCAGGGACGCCTTTAAATAGGCGAACGGCGAGGTGTCATGGACTCGTGCATCGGAGAGCTCCTGCTCGTCACCACAGGGCTCGAGAGGTGCTGGCGCCGTGTCTGGGGTGTTCCTGGGCGTGGACTACACCGAGGGAAGCTAAGGGAGAGAGCGGGAAGGGGTCAGAGACGCGCGCATGTGAGCCACGCAATTGGCGCGCTCGGGCGGCCTCTGTTTGCTAGCGCATAGGCGCGGGGAGGAGGAGAGAGGAAGGGGACAGCGCCGTGGCGTGTTGCGGACGTCGAGGCGCATTGTCGGGCACGCTGGGGAGGCCCGAGGTGGCCGGAGGCGGTTGGAAGGGGGCGGCTACAGTGCGGGAGCGCACTGTAGCGCGCTCCAGAGCGCCCAAATGGCATGCCATGGCATAAAAAAGGGGAAGTGGGCACGGCCACTTGTGTCCAGTAGTGCTAGGGAGTAGTAAAGAAAGGGGAGGAAGCATTTGATGCCATGGATGGCCACTGGAGTGAGGAGGGAGGTGAGGAAGAGGGGTACAGGGGCTGTCCAGAGGGGTAAATGAAGTGGTTTCACCCCTCCATCATTGATCTGAGGTGCAGCCATTGTTACTGGAGGTCGAGGAGTTCTACGAGGGGCTGTGGTAAAAAGTTGAGCTCAAGGAGAATAGTTTTAGTGGTCAAAATGGTGTTTTTGGAAAAATGGCAGAAGGTGTTTGTTGTTGGTTTGGGAAAGAAAATGAACTCCAATAGCCATGATATTTAACAGGATGGAATGACACTTAGAAATAGGTTTTTCCACCAAATTTGAGCTCATTTGGGAAAAGTTGCCAGTGTAACTTTGGTAAACCCTAGAAATCAACAGAAATGGGTTTTCCAAGATCTAGTCATGCAAATCCATTCTCCTTGATGCACCACTTGATGTAGTGTCATCATTTGGGGATTTGAACATGCTCACAAAAGTTGAGGTCAAGGAGAGAAAGTTGGTAGTACAAACTTGTTCAAATTAGGTTCTGAACAGAAAGGGTTATGGGGCATTTTGGTGGACCAAAATGACCTTGATTGAAGTGAGGCTTTGCAAGATCATCACAATATGCATTTGTGACTTGCTGGAGTTTTCTTGGATTTTTATGGAAATATTTCCTGTAGAAATATTTCAAATCCTTGAAATGGGCAGAAATGGTTTTGGGAGGTTTTGTCCAATATTTTGAACATGACCATGTGTTGAAACTCTTATATATGGGAAATATAATCCCACTGAGTTTCCCTGATTTTTGTCAAATATTTTTGAATCAATAAAATAATTTTTCCCTATTAAAGACCATTTCTGGCCTTAAGAAAAAGCCTTTCAATAAAATAGGAAAATAACTTTTAAAATTATATTTTTGGGGTTTATGGGTATCCTATATCTAATAGGAGTCAAAAATACTTTTGGAAATATTTTTGCTGCCCTTAATTAAGTACTTGTAGTGCAAATCTCAATTCAAGGGTTTTTGGAAATCTAATTTTAGAAAATACTTTTTGGCCAAATTATTTTTGTAAGAAAATACTATATTGTACTATACACATGGCATGATCATTGGGCAGAAGTTTGGGGCAAGGAGATGAAGTACAGAAGGTGGAGTAGTTGACTTTAAAGAGCACTAGAAAAATAACAGAGAGAAAAACCAACTCCAAAATAAAAAGCCAAACAATGCAAAAGTTTTTTGTTGGTCCAAATTTCCATGCTCTAATAATGCAAATGAAGTGTTACAAAATGCAGGGTGTGACATGGTACCTTCGTGCATATCAATCAAAGTATCCCAAATTTCCTTTGCATTCTCAAGATGGCTGATTTTGTTAAATTCTTCGGGGCACAATCCATTGAAGAGGATATCGCAAGCTTCAGCATTGTATTGCAGCATCTTCAATTCTTCCCCAGTAGCTTCACGATTTGGTTCTCTCACATCAAAGAATTCACCTTGCAAGCCAATACACACAATAGCCCAAACGGCGGGGTTATGTCCAAGAATATGCATTTTCATCTTATGCTTCCAACTAGCAAAATTAGTACCATCGAAGTAAGGACCTCTACAGTGGTAATTTCCCTCGCTAGATGACATACTATCCTAGGTTGTGAAACCAAGGCTATGATTACCAAAGCTATGGAAATCAAGGTAAATGGAGACGAAAGCTCTGATACGACTTGTAGGATCGAAAGTATGTCTAGAGGGGGTGATTAGACTACTTTACCAAATAAAAATCTAGCCTTTTCCCAGTTTTAAGACTTGGCAGATTTTAGCAATTTATCACAAGTCAAGCAATCAACCTACACATGCAATTCTAAGAGTATAGCAGCGGAATGTAAATCATTGCATATGAAGGTAAATGGGAGGAGTTTGAGGGGAGCAAACGAAATGTAGACATGGTGATTTTGGCGTGGTTCCGATAGGTGGTGCTATCGTACACCCACGTTGATGGAGACTTGAACCCATGAAGGGTAACGGTTGCGCGAGTCCATGGATGGCTCCACCCACGAAGGGTCCACGAAGAAGCAACCTTGTCTATCCCACCATGGCCATCGCCCACGAAGGACTTGCCTCACTTGGGTAGATCTTGACGAAGTAGGCGATCTCCTTGCCCTTACAAACTCCTTGGTTCAACTCCACAATCTTGACGGAGGCTTCCAAGTAACACCTAACCAATCTAGGAGACACCACTCTCCAAAAGGTAATAGATGGTATGTTGATGATGAACTCCTTTCTCTTGTGATTCAAATGATAGTCTCCCCAACACACAACTCTCTCTCACAGATTTGGATATGGTGGAAAGATGATTTGAGTGGAAAGCAACTTGGGGAAGGCTAGAGATCAAGATTCTTGTGGTTGGATTGGAATGTCTTGGTCTTAACACATGAGTAGGTGGTTCTCTCTCAGAAAATGAATGCTAGAAGTGTAGGCACATTCTAATGGCTCTCAAGGGTGAAGGAGTACATATAGCCTCCACAGAAAATCTAACCGTTACACACAATTTACCAAACTCGGTGGGACCGAATAGTGAAACTCAGTCAGACCGATTTAGTTCAAAATGTGAACGTTAGGCATTTCGGTGGGACCGACACAATCAACTCGCCGGGACCAATTTTTTTAGGGTTAGGGCATAACTTTATCTCAGTGAGACCGATTACATGAACTGGGTGAGACCGATTTTAGTAACAGGCAAACAGAGAGTTGGTTAGGCAAACTCAGTGGGACCGATCACTCATTTTGGTGAGACCGAAACGTTACGAAAAGGAAACAGAGAGTTTGCATTGCGAACTCGATGGGACCGATCGCTCATCTCGGTTAGACCAAAACATTACGAAGGGAAATAGAGAGTTTGCAATCCCATCTCGATGAGACCGGGATCCCTATCGGTGAGACCGAACTGCTTAGGGGTTCTGGATATGGCTATGTCAAATGAACTCGGTGACGCTAGATAGATCAGATCGATGGGGCTGAGTTTGACTTTTGTTTCGGACAAATGTGGAAAATGAGAAAGTGGTTGAGGGCTTTTGGAGCATATCAGTAAGCATTTTGAGCAAGCAAGCCATTAAGCAACACCTTAACCCCTTTTAATAGTATTGGCTTTTCCTATCGACTCAGTGTGATCTTGGATCACTAAAATGAAAATGTAGAGTCTTGAGCTTGTGCCAATATGTGTCCTTAGAATTTTGAGGGGTCCACATCTCTAGTCCATGCCATGCCAATCATTGAACTTTCTACATATATTATCTTGAATGGATATTACTTCAATGAGCTATATGTTGTTAATAATTACAAAAACCACATAGGGATTAGTTGCACTTTCATAGGTGCTGTTGTAAACTCACTACAATTTCAAATTATCATTATATCTACTGTATTCCATCTTCACAATGGTTCATAACCCCCCCCCCCCCCCCCCGATACAACCCATAGATTCATCAAAAAAAGCGAACAACACATAGAAAACAGAATCTGTCAAAAACAGGACAGTCTGTAGCAATCTGGAAATTTCGTATACTTTTGTAACTCCAAAAATTATGAAAAATTCGGACAAAATAAATAATTTGCATAGAAGTACTATGTAACAAATTCAAGAATTTATCATGTTCCAACATCTCAGATCAATTCTATTACTAGGCGCAAAAGTTTCTATTTTTGCACCGCACATAACAAACAAGCAATCTAATCATCCTAAAGGCAAAACTTGGCACATTATTGTTATAATACAATGGATATATACAAGGGGATGATTATTTTTGAGAAACTTCCATGAAAAATTATACATTTTTCCCATGAGCATGAACACAAGTGTTCAAGGTCGACCCTCACTTCTCCAATCCATAACCTTCCAATCACTTCTCTTTTTGAAAGAGTTTTTAGGCATAAGAGGCAAGTAATTTTTTTGTATTTTGCATTCTTTAAAAAAATTGTTTGTTTCACCCACAACTAAAGAAAACAAAAACAAAAGTGAAAACAAAATCTACATAGTGAAGAAAGCAAACAAACACACATGAGAATATCAACCCCACTCTATTGCTCCCCGGCAACAGCGCTAGAAAAGAGCTTGATAATCCCCAAGTGCAAAGAATCATCATAGTGATTTCCAAAGGTGGAAGTGATAAGTATGGAGTGTCGAACCCACGAGGAGCTAAAGGTAAGATCAATATTCTCTCAAGTCCTATCTGCCACTCGTACGACTCTACGTACACCGAACATTTGCTTCCATCTAGAAACGAGAAATAAAACTATGTTGTGGGTACGAGATGATAGCTTTGCATGATATCAGAGAACTAAAATATAAAAATAGGTAATGTTAACATAAAGTTAGAATATATTACTATATATTATAAATAGAGAGTCTAGGACAATGATGGATCGGTGTGCGGAATTATCCTAGGCAATTGTTATCAACATCATTAATCATTATTGCAATTTTATATGAGGGAGAAGCAAAGCTAACATACTTTGTCTACTTGGATCATATGCACTTATGATTGGAACTCTAGAAAGCATCTGCTACTACTAAAGATCACTAAGGTAAAACCCAACCATAGCATTAAAGTGTCAAGTCCCCTTTATCCCATACGCAGCAACCCCCTTAATCGTGTTTAAGCTTATGTCACTCTAGCAACCCACTATAAGCGATTCTTGAACGTATTGCAACACCCTACATTGGTAATCCTTCACGTGTGCGCAACACGGAAGGCACCATAGGACAACACCAAAATAAAATCTACAACTCAAACCAATCTAGATCATTAATCAACCCAAAAGACAAAAAAAAATCTACTCAAAACATCATAGGATGGCAACACATAATTTGATCATAATATGTGGCATAAAGCATCATGTTAAAGTAGGGGATTACAATAGGGTGCGGGAGAGTGGACCGCTTAAAAGAGATGAGGAAGGTGATGTTGATGAAGACGATCACCGCGAATGGTTCCCCCGGTGGCACTCCGGCGCCACCGAGAGAGAGGGGGAGAGAGTTTGTCCCTTGTAATTCGTCCTCCATGGCCTCCGCCCTAGCTGGGGAGAGGTTCTCCCTCTAGTCATTGGCCTCCATGGTGATAATGGCCCCCTCCGGCTTCCTCCTCCATGGACTCCGGTGATGATGGACCCCTCCGGCAGGGTGCCGAAGAGGGCCTAGATTGATTTTTCATGGCTATAGAAGCTTGCGGTGGCAGAACTTCCTATCTACTATTCTTTTCAGAGGTTTGGATATTTACAAGAATTTTTGGCGTCAGTCTCATGTGAAGGGAGTGCCTGAGAGGCTCACAAGCTCGGAGCACCCTCCTTGGGGGGTAGGGTGCGCCTAGATAGCTTGTGGACTCCTCGTCGACTTCCTGGCCTAGCTCTTGTGCTTCGGGGGTCTCTTTTGGTCCATAAAAATCACCGTAAATTCTCAGCCCATTTCGAGAACTTTTATTTCTACACAAAAAACGACACCACAATGGTTCTGCTAGAAACAGCGTCAGTCCGGGTTAGTTCTAATCAAATCATAAAAAACCATATGAAATTGTTAGAAACATGGCATGAATACTTCATAAATTATAGATATATTGGAGACGTATCAATAGCCATTTTAAAAACGTGTTGACACACAAGATAAACCATTACCACTCCTAGCTATTTAAGCATGGCATGCATGAGTATGATCTCTAATTGTCATTGCAAACATGTTTATTCATAATAGGTTGAATCAAGAACGATTAGCTAAACATATTTACAAAAACAAAACAGGTAGAGTTCATACCAGCTTTTATTCAAAGCTGGAATTATTGCCTTTCACTTGCATGACTCACTGATGTGAATAATAATAAGAGAGCACGTGTTGTGGACTAAGATGGAATCTGTAAACATTTATTCAAAGGATAAGACAAGGTAATATGGGCTATTTGTTAGATCAATAATAATGCATATGAGAGCCACTCAACATTTTCATCGTGGTCTTCTCCTTACGACGGCCCAAAGAAAAGAAAAGAATTACAAAGAAGCACACTGAAATATCTTTGGACTTTTTGTTTCTCTGAGGAAAGTAAAATTAAAGAAAGAAAAAAATGAGAAAAACTATATACACGGGAAAACTCCCAACAAGCAAAACAAGAATGAGAAATCTTTTGGTTTTCTTTTAATATTACTAACTACTAAACAAATAAAACTAGAAAGAAAAACCAAAAAGAAACGAGAATTATTTTTGGGTTTTCGCAATTTGTCAAACACACAAGAAGAAAGAGAAATAAAAATAGCATGGATTATACAAAGAAAAAGGATGACACCGACAACTAGAATGAATGTGTGATGCATGAATGTAATGTCGGTGAAAAATACGTCCTCTCGCAAGCTTAGGCTTTTGGCCTAAGTTGGTCTATGGCGATAGCTGGCCTGGATGATACTCATAGTCATAGTTCGGGTTGTACTGGTTTACAGCTGCCATCGCCTGGTGGGCTACCTTATTGAGGCGAGCAGTCTTGCTCGCCCTCTCATACTCCTCTGCCTCCTCCACAAGTATGTAATATCTCCGTTTTCCCTAAAAGTTAAAGAAGGCAGGAGCGTGAAGCGTAATATGGAAGATGCAGTGCCTAAGCAAGAAATATTTTTGGATTTTCTCAAAGTTTTTCAAACATAGAAGAAGAAAGCGCGAAAAACAAAGCCAACATGGATTGTATAGTGAAAAAGTATGAATACCCACAACTAGAATGAAGTATGTGAACATGAATGTAATGTTGGTGGGAAATACGTACTCCCCCAAGCTTAGGCTTTTGCCTAGCTTGGTAATCACCACCCGTAGTAGACGTCCGGTACCATGTGGAAGTGTTGGGCGGTGTCACCTAAGAGTCCCACTCCTGGGGCTCCTCCTCTATCGCTGACTGGACATTCCGGTAGGCAACGATGTCCTCTGACAGGACGATGTATCCTTTCTTGGCATAAGAGTCAAACAAAGAAGGTGTAGGCAACGAGATAATATCACAAGTATTCTCACTAAAAACCAAGTTATACCGAATGTGGTGGGGAGGTAAATGCTCATCAATGAAGTACTGAGCCTCCATCGCTTGGTGATCTAAATAAGCTCTAGGCAACAAGTAATCATGGAGGCGTATCGGGACATTAAAGCGTCTCGCCAAGCGAGTAGTATAAATACCACCATGTATTTTTTTCCTTTTGTTCTATTATTATGCAGGACGCGTGCAATGATGGCCCCTGTGATATAGGTGTGGTCGTCGTGAAGTGCACGACGTAAAATGGCAAGGTCAGGGGAACTAAGTATACACCCTTTTTCTCTAGCAGTCAAACATTTCATGATAAATAAGGCAAAGTAGAGCACAAAAGGAAATTGTGGACTAGTAGTTGCGGCTTTCGAAATGCCCCTTTCCTCACCCACTGTTAAAGTGTGGAGGAAGCCGTTGAACTCTGCCGGTCAGGGCTCTCTTAAATCCCCATCAAAAGGGATCAAGCATATTTCACATAATTCAGCAAATGGAATCTGACGATGCTCAGAATATAAATTAAAGCACAATTCAGGTGGGTCAAGCCTATTCAGGAAATGAAAGCTTTGAACAAAGGAATTTGTAAGGATGTGGTGTTGGTCACACGAATCTGCGAGGAAGTTGGTAAGTCCAGCATTTGCAATGAATTGCGTGAATTCTTGGTAGAATCAGGCTTCGTTCGCGAAAGCAATGTGCGGCCATTCGCATGGCCGGACCTCTGTCCTACGAGGAGTGTTGAGGTCATTGTCCGAGTGTTCACCAAGGACTCCCTTGGCATTCCGCTTTGAGGAACTCCTCTGGAAAATATCCATTTGTACTATGAACAAATTTCTAAAAAAATTGAGCCACAAAATGATGTCAACAAAACTTCACAAGATTGATAGCAACTACTCATATGGATGCCTAGAGGCTATATCAAGCATTCAAAATATTGGAACTCAAGGAATTCAACATGCAAGCTCATTTACAACAGCACCAAGAGTAACTAATTAGTCAAAATTTAAACCACTAGAAAAAAACTAATTGGAGCAATGGAGGAGTCACATACCAAGTAGCAATACCCCAAAACATTTTGGGAAACGGAGCTCCGAGCAAAGAGATCGAAATTCATGGGTTTGAGAGCAAGAACATAAGAGAGAGAGAGAGAGAGAGAGAGAGAGAGCTACATAGAATTTTTTTCTGGACGTAGGTGATGAAGTCAGCTAAAGGAATATGTGAGGGGAGCCTTGTGGGGCCCACAACCCACCAGGGCGCGCCAGGTGGATGTGGCATGCCCTGGTGCCTAGTGGGCACATGGGACCCCGCCCCCCCTCATGGTGCTTTCAGTACTAAAAATTCTCAAATATTCAGAAAAAACCATGTTAAAATTTCAGGTCATTCTAGGCACTTTCATTTTTGGGCGCTTTTTTGTTGCATGGATAATTCAGAAAACAGGATATTCATGGCAGTTTATTGTATTTAACTAAAAATAACAGAAAATATAAAGTGGGTACAGAAGGTTGTGCCTACTAAATTCATTGACTACATGCCTCTCAAAAATAATCCATTAGTAATGTTGATCAAGTCTTATTATCAACCCCTTTCACTTAGCATGAACCCAAAGAATCTTCCTAAAACACTAAGTTATCTCAATGGGGATATGCATGTCCCCGAAAATAAGTATTTCATATTTCTTTTTGACTGTAGGTAGAGGGAGTTGAAAACTTCCAATAGTAATAGTCGGAGACTTTTTAGTAACATTAATACCATTCACTTGAAATTGTTTCTTCGGAAAATGCACCATGTGCTCATTACCATTGATACGAAAAGTGACCTTGCTTTCGTCGCAATCAATAAGAGCCCCTGTAGTATTCAAAAAGGGTAAACCACGGATAATCAACATGTTGTCGTCCTCAGGCATATCAAGTATAACAAAGTTTGTTGAGATAGTAACATTTGCAGCCACAACAGGCACATCCTCACAGACATCGATAGGTATGGCAGTTGATTTGTCAGCCATTTGCAATGATATTTTTGTGGGTGCGAGTTTATTCAAATCATGTCTTTTGTATAAAGAGAAATGAATAACACTAACACCAGCTCCTAAATCACATAGAGCAGTTTTGACATTACTTATTTTGATGGAACATGGTATAGTTGGTATTCGTGGATCTCCTAGTTTCTTAGGTACTCCATCCTTAAAAGAATAATTAGTGAGCGCGGTGCAGATTTAGCTTCAGGTATTTTTCTTTTATTAGTGACAATATCTTTCATATATTTAGCACAAGGGGCCATCTTTAAAATATCAGTTAAATGAGTACGCAAAAAGACTGGCCTAAGCATTTCAGCAAAGCGTTCAAATTCTTCATCATCTTTTTGCTTAGAAGGTTTAGGTGGAAAGGGCATGGTTTCTGAGCCCATGGCTCTCTTTATTTGCCATGTTTTCTAGCAACAAAGTCTCTCTTATCACATCATTTATTTTTAGAAGGTGGGTTATCAAGATCAATAGCAGGTTCTATTTCAACATCATTATCTCGTTCTTTATCATTGTCTGGTTGAGCATCTACATGAACCTCATCATTGTCACTATAATTATCACTAGTTGCATGTTCATTACTAGATTGAGTTTTAGCATCAGAAATAGAAACATCATTATCATCATCAGAAGGTTTTTCTACCTCAGGTTCACTAGAAGTATGCAAAGTCCTATCATTTTTCTTTTTCTTCTTCTTTTTAAATGGACATTGATTCTTTGAGTCTGGTTCAATTCTTTGAGATAGTTGATAGGTCATGTGAGGTCACTTTCAACACTAATGACTTAATCTCTACATCTATTGTGTCTTCTCATTTGGTGCTAGGTTCCATATATGATGACGCGCCGATCCTCGATGACTTCGTCCTTCCTTTGGACAAGATGATGGCCATGGTGGAATATGATGCACCCCCACATGGTTCCATCAAGATGAAGATGATGACCACGAATTGATCTTTATCACCTCACCTACAAAACTTGAGTGGAATGACAAAGGTAACATAGGTCAAGGTGATGCTCTAGTCCAATTAGTGGACATTGCTTGCTTGCATGATGTTCATCCACCTATTTCCATGCTTCATCCTAGTTCAACTTCCCCATGCAATGATTTACCCATTTATGATGAGTTTGAGGATTGCCATGTGGAGTCTATTAGTTGTGATGCCATGTTGCATAGGATTTCTTGTGATAATTCCCTCGGTCACATCATGTTTGCCAACCCGCTTGACTTGTCATATGCTATGCATGAGATCAACAATATGTCCAATTTGCAATCTCTTCATTGTAACTATGCATATGCCATTAAAATAAACCCAATTTGCACATATGGCATAGATGACAAGCCCATGGTTATTGAAATTTGTTTTTCTTGTGATGACATTGATTTGCATCATTTATCTCATATGCCATGCCATGACCACCTATCTTCAGATATGCATTGTTTTGGATGTTGTCCATTTTCTCCCTATGATGTTTTCGATATTGCTCATGAAGAGACCCCCATAGTTTCCTCATACATTTTAGGAGATTTTGATATACCCCATGCATTGCATGATTCCCATGATTGTGTGCACCATATGCATCCCAGTAAAAACAATGCTATTGTTGTGACACACACACTTGCTATAATTGCATGATCAATTTGTGTCCCCATCGTGTCATACATAACAAATATTCTTTCATGATGGATGCCATGTTCTTATACCATGCATCAAATTTCTCTGAGCGATGCTTATCTTGTGCTAACTCACACATGCACATTCACATCATGATGGATGATGTGTACATTTACCACGCACCCAATTTCTTTGGTTTGTGTCTCTTATGTGTAGGTACCCATGAATACTTGTCGACCTCGCAATCCCATGAGCTGACAAAATGAGCTCTTAAGAGCAATGATCCCGTGCATTTTCATTCCCACCACTCCCTCTGCGCGAAGACCTCACGCATTTCTTCTACATGGCCCTCACATGGTTATGGGTTATTGGCCATTACATATTCTATGCCCATATTTCCATGTTCACTTTGCATGATATGCTCTTTCCTATGCCTTTGCCATGCTTTTGTGACCCATGCTTTGCATTACACATGATGATTGATTCTAGTACTTGTATGTGTATTTGCAAGCTTGGTGGAGATATTGCTTGTTATTGCCATGTTCCACTTGTACCCCGTGCCTATGACGATACTTTGACAATGATTTTCCTTCCTGCTTGTGGTATGTCATGTGCATTTCCTATATCCACTATTTGCTGACATGACATGATTGCCATGATTTCCTCTAGTGTGAAGCATCTTCGCTCCACTAGTTTGGACAACATGAATTCTATGCTTTCTTATGTTGCATCACCGATGATTCATACTTGCTCATTTCATGTGGTTGATGACAACCATTGCCATGCTTTTCACATGATTGTTATTTCTTCTTGTCATATATCTCCATATGTTGTCTCTCTCATGCTAGATGATTTGCCATGTATTGAGAGAAACAATGCCTTTAGTCTTGATAATGAGATTGCCCCCATAGCATTCTCGCATATATTTGGAGATTTTGACATATTTCTTATGAATCATGCTTGTCTTATTTCTTTGCACCATAACCTAGTGCCATGAGTATCGCCGTTGTTGCATCATATTATTCGTTCACTTGTGCTTCTAATGGATATGTGCAAGAGAAGAGAACCATCATGCTGGATGATGTGTTTATCTACCATGCGCATATGTTCTTTGCTTTGTTTTATGCATGTGTAGGATATTTTGACTTCATGTCAACTTCCACTTCCCGTGAGTTGGTCATTTGATCTCTTGAGAGCGAACCACTTGCGACCGACTCACTCCTACATCGCACTTGCTTGTGCTTTGGCTTTGTGAAGGACACACAAGGACATGCTTTATAGGTGACATCCTTCTCTTTTGTGAATCCCCAAACCATGAGCATGAATATTGTGGATCCTACTTCTTGTGTTGCTTGCATCTTGACATATTTCACACATGCTAGAGATCATCTTGTGCTTTGGTATGTACTCATTGAAAAAACTTATCAAGCGTCTTGATCTATCTCTATAGATCTTGATGCTCAATGTGTAAGCAGCTTCATCGAGGTCTTTCTTTGAAAAAACTCTTTTCAAACACTCATTTATGCTTTCCAGAAAATTCTACATTATTTCCAATCAACAATATGTCATTCACATATACTTATCAGAAATGTTGTAGTGCTCCTACTCACTTTCTTGTAAAAACAGGCTTCACCGCAAGTCTGTATAAAACCATATGCTTTGATCACTTTATCAAAGCATATATTCCAACTCCGAGATGCTTGCACCAGTCCATAGATGGATCGCTGGAGCTTGCTCACTTTGTTAGCACCTTTAGGATCAACAAAACCTTCTGGTTGCATCATATACAACTCTTCTTTTAAGAAATCCATGAAGGAATACAGTTTTGACATCCATTTACCAGATTTCATAAAATGCAACAACTGCTAACATGATTCGGACAGACTTTTACGCATCGATACGAGTGAGAAAATCTCATCGTAGTCAACACCTTGAACTTGTCGAAAACATTTTCCGATAATTTGAGCTTTGTAGATAGTAACACTACTATCAGCATCCGTCTTCCTCTTGAAGATCCATTTATTCTTACTGACTCACCGATCATCGGGCAAGTAAATCAAAGTCCATACTTTGTTCTCATACATGGATCCCATCTCAGATTTGATGGCCTCAATCCATTTCGCGGAATCTGGACTCATCATCGCTTCCTCATAGTTTGTAGGTTCGTCATGGTCAAGTAACATGACATCCATAACAGGATTACCGTACCACTCTGGTGCGGATCTCACTCTGGTTAACCTACGAGGTTCGGTAGTAACTTGATCTGAAGTTATATGGTCATCATCATTATCTTCCTCACTAATTGGTGTAGGAGTCACAGGAACAGATTTCTGTGATGAACTACTTTCCAATAAGGGAGCAAGTACAGTTACCTCATCAAGTTCTACTTTCCTCCCACTCACTTCTTTCGAGAGAAATTCCTTCTCTAGAAAGGATCCATTCTTAGCAACGAATGTCTTGCCTTTGGATCTGTGATAGAAGGTGTACCCAACTGTCTCCTTTGGTTATCCTATGAAGACACATTTCTCCGATTTGGGTTTGAGCTTATGAGGATGAAACTTTTTCACATAAGCATTGCAACCCCAATCTTTAAGAAACGACAACTTTGGTTTCTTGCCAAACCACAGTTCATATGGCGTCATCTCAATGGATTTAGATGGGGCCCTATTTAACGTGAATGCAGTTGTCTCTAATGCATAGCCCCAAAATGATAGTGGTAAATCGGTAAGAGACATCATAGAATGTACCATATCTAATAAAGTATGGTTTTGATGTTCGGACACACCATTACGCTGTGGTGTTCCAGGTGGCGTGAGTTGAGAAACTATTCCGCATTGTTTCAAATGTAGACCAAACTCGTAACTCAAATGTTCTCCTCCACGATCATATCGTAGAAACTTTATTTTCTTGTTACGATGATTTTCCACTTCACTCTGAAATTCTTTGAACTTTTCAAATGTTTCAGACTTATGTTTCATTAAGTAGATATACCCATATCTGCTCAAATTATCTGTGAAGGTGAGAAAATAACGATACCCGCCGTGAGCCTCAATATTCATTGGACCACATACATCAGTATGTATGATTTCCAATAAATCTGTTGCTCGCTCCATTGTTCCGGAGAACGGAGTCTTAATCATCTTGCCCATGAGGCATGGTTCGCAAGCATGAACTGATTCATAATCAAGTGACTCCAGAAGCCCATCAGCATGGATTTTTTTCATGTGCTTTACACCAATATGATCTAAACGGCAGTGCCACAAATAAGTTGCACTATCATTATTAACTTTGCATCTTTTGGCTTCAATATTATGAATATGTGTATCACTATGATCGAGATTCAATAAACCATTCACCTTGGGTGTATGACCATTGAAGGTTTTATTCATGTAAACAGAACAACAATTATTATCTGACTTTAAATGAATAACTGTATTGCAATAAACATGATCAAATCATATTCATGCTTAACGCAAACACCAAATAACATTTATTTAGGTTCAACACTAATCCTGAAAGTATAGGGAGTGTACGATGATGATCATATCAATCTTGGAACCACTTCCAAAACACATCGTCGCTTCACCCTTAACTAGTCTATATTCATTCTGCAACTCCCCTTTCGAGTTACTAATCTCAGCAACTGAACTACTATCAAATACTGAGGGGTTTCTATAAACACTAGTAAAGTACACATCAATAACATGTATATCAAATATACCTTTGTTCGCTTTGCCATCCTTCTTATCCGCCAAGTATATAGGGCAGTTCCACTTCCAGTGATCATTTCCTTTGCAGTAGAAGCACTCAGTTCCAGGCTTGGGTCTAGCTTTGGGCTTCTTCACGGGAGTGACAACTTGCTTTTCATTCTTATTGAAGTTCCCTTTCTATCCCTTTGCCCTTTTCTTGAAACTAGTTGTCTTGTCAACCATCAACACTTGATGCTTCTCTTGATTTCTACCTTCGTTGATTTCAGCATCACGAAGAGCTTGGGAATCGTTTCCCTTATCCCTTGCATATTACAGTTCATCATGAAGTTCCAGTAACTTGGTGATAGTGACTAGAGAACTCTGTCAATCACTATCTTATCTGGAAGATTAACTCCCACTTGAGTCAAGTGATTGTAGTACTCAGACATTCTGAGCACATGCTCACTAGCTGATCTATTCTCCTCCATCTTGTAGGCAAAGTGCTTGTCAAAGGTCTCATACCTTTCGATATGGGCATGAGTCTGAAATACTAATTTCAACTCTTGGAACATCTCATATGCTCCGTGGCATTCAAAACGTCTTTGAAGCCCCGATTCTAAGCTGTAAAGCATGGTGCACTAAACTATCAAGTAGTCATCATATCGAGCTTGCCAAATGTTCATAACGTCTGCATCTGCTCCTGCAATCGGTCTGTCACCTAGCGGTGCATCAAGGACATAATTTTTCTATGCAGCAATGAGGATAATTCTCATATCACGGATCCAATCCGCATCATTGCTAATAACATATTTCAACTTAGTTTTTCTCTAGGAACATATCAAAATAAACAGGGAGCTACATCGCGAGCTATTGATCTACAACATAGTTATGCAAATACTATCAGGACTGAGTTCATGATAAATTTCAGTTCAATTAATCATATTACTTAAGAACTCCCACTTAGATAGATATCCCTCTAATCATCTAAGTGATTACGTGATCCAAATCAACTAAACCATAACCGATCATCACGTGAAAATGGAGTAGTTTTCAATGGTGAACATCACTATGTTGATCATATCTACTATATGATTCACGCTCGACCTTTCGGTCTCAGTGTTCCGAGGCCATATCTGTATATGCTAGGCTCGTCAAGTTTAACCAGAGTATTCTGCGTGTGCAAAACTGGCTTACACCCGTTGTATAAGAATGTTGAGCTCATCACACCCGATCATCACGTGGTGTCTCGGCACGATGAACTTTTGCAACGGTGCATACTCAGGGAGAACACTTGTACCTTGAAATTTTTAGTGAGAGATCATCTTATAATGCTACCGCCAAACTAAGAAAAATAAGATGCATAAAGGGTAAACATCACATGTAATCAAAATATGTGTGTAACACCCCGGATGTAATTTACCCAATATGTACTCCAACTCTTGCCGTTTCCGGCGTTAAGTTATTTTATTTTCTTGGGTTCGGGTCTTTGTCTCCGTGTGTTGTTGCCATTGTCATGCATCACATATCATGTCATCATGTGCATTGCATTTGCATACGTGTTCATCTCATGCATTCGAGCATTTTCCCCGTTGTCTGTTTTGCCTTCCGGCGCTTCGTTCTCCTCCGGTGATCATTTCTACCTTTCTGTCGTGTGTGGGGATTAAACATTTCCAGATTGGACCGAGACTTGCCAAGCAGCCTTAGTTTACTACCGGTAGACCGCCTGCCAAGTTTCGTATCATTTGGACTTCGTTTGATACTCCAACGGTTAACCGAGGGACCGAAAAGGCCTCGTGTGTGTTGCAGCCCAACACCCCTCCAAGTCGGCCCAAAACCCACCAAAAACATCTCCATCATCTAGAGCGTTCGATCGCGATCGCGTGGCCGCAAACAGCACCTCATTTGGACCCTCCTAGCTCCCTCTACCTATAAAACTAGACCTCCCCCCCCCCCCCGAAATTTCGGGTCAAAACACCCCTAACCCTAGCTTTCTTCCTCCTCCCGCCGCCGGACGCATCCGGATCGGACCGGACACGTCCGCCCGTCGCCGCCCGAACGATCGCCGCCTGCCACGTGGCTCCCCGCCATCCGCCGCCGCCGAAGCCCGCCGGGCCCGAGGCCGGCCCTCCCCGCGAGCCGCCCGGGCCAGAGGCGCCCTGCCCGCGCGCCTTCGTCCTCCTCCTCCGTGGCGCCCGAGCCGCCGCCTTCCTCCGCCTCGACGCCGGCGAGCCGCCGCATCCGGTCGCCGTCGACGCCCGCCGGTCGCCGCACCGCCACCGGGCCGCCCCTCGCCGCCCCTCGCCGCGCCCGACCGCCGCCGTCTCCGCCCCGGCCTCCTCCTCCCTCCTCGGCGTCCGCGCCGCCCCGGCAAGTCCGGCGCCGACCCGAGCCCTCCGGTGAACAGTGGTCCTTCGACGAACCTCGTAAAGTGTGTGGATCTGGATTTGAGAAATATCTCGGGTTGACTTTCTCCCAAAACCCTAGTTCATATGCCCTTGTTCATCGCATCGTAACTTTGCATCCGTAGCTCCGTTTTGGGCATATAGTGTATCAAAATGTTCGTCTCAGAGAGCACATCATTTCATCTCATTGCATCATTTTCATTTGAGTTCATCTTGATGACCGAAATGCTGTTAGAAGAGTGCTACTTGAGTTAATTGTCAGATCTGTTGCTCCATTTAGATATTTGTCATTTTTGCCATGATTATTGTGTGCATGATATGCCCATGAGCTCTACATATGTTTTGTTAAGGGTTTTGCCATCTTTCCAGAGGGGCAACCCATGTATTTTTGTGATGTGTGTGGTGACTAGCACAAGCTTGCAAAGTGAGGCATTTGCTAATGCTGATTTCAGGGACTTAGCATTTCCACTAAGTCCTTGAGCTGTTTATCTCATATGGCGATATGTTCATGTTGTTTCCTAGTGATTCGTTCCTCTTTTGAGGATGATCAGTAAGGATATTTTGTTAATCTTGTAGTGATCTATCCATCTATGTCTTTGTTTGCAATTATGGAGCACCCTAGCTTGAGTCAATCGAGCTCTACTTTTGTCATTTCGTGAATCTGGGCAGATTGTCTACTTGTTAGCGATTTTGCCGATGATGTTGTAGTTGATCCGTGCATGCTATGCTATTGTTCTTACCATGTATAGCTTGCATTTTGTGTATTATTGATGGGTGTATACTTAGTTTGTCATGACATGCTATGTAGTGAGTGCATCGAGCTCGTAAATATGCCTACTTGATATCTGTTTTCAGCATGCTCCAGTTTTAACCAAGTCTGTGATCTGATTATGTTTTTGCCATGTTCACATGCTTGCAATTGTATTTTCTGATCCCTTTTGGCTCAAGGTCACTAAGGGACTTTTGTTAAGCTCTTTGAGTAGCTCCATGCCATGCTTTACTTTGCCATGTTCAGGTCCTGTAGCATATAGTTTTCATGCTCCGAAGAGTGCTATCTGATCTGAAATTCCAGACAAGTGTTGATTTCACTAAGTATGAAATCTGTTTGTCAAATGCATTTTTGCCATGCTTGTTTGTACCTGTTAATGGATGAATTGGCCGTAGCTCAGTGCTAGACTTTTGTTAAGCATCATCTATGGATTCCTGCCATGTATTTTGTTGTCATGTTTGAGTGCTGTAGCATGTTCATCATGTTGCATTTAGATGGCTACTTGCTGTAAATCGCAGAACGTGGTCATATTTGAATCGCTTGCCATTTCCAAACCGTAACTCCGATTCCGGTGTTCTCTATATCGTTTTCAAGCGATTTCATCTCATCATTCCAGTGGCACACTTGGATTTCCAAGTTGAGGCCAGGTTCATTCATTCCTTGCCAAATCTTGCATATGCATCACATATTGCATCCCGCATAGCATATCATCTTTGCATCGTGTTGTTTGAGTTTGCACGTGGTTGATTGTGTCCTTGTTGCTTGTTTGTCTTGTTTGGGTAGAGCCGGGAGACGAGTTCGCTAACGAGGAGCCTGTTGAGTTTGCTTTCGAGGATCCAGTCAACTCTGACAACTTTGCAGGCAAGATGATCATACCCTTGAAATCACTACTATCTTTGCTTTGCTAGATGCTCGCTCTTTTGCTATGCCTATGCTACGATGCCTACCACTTGCTTATCATGCCTCCCAAATTGCCATGTCAAACCTCTAACCCACCATGTCCTAGCAAACCGTCGATTGGCTATGTTACCGCTTTGCTCAGCCCCTCTTATAGCGTTCCTAGTTGCAGGTGAAGATTGGAGGCCGTTCCTTGTTGGAACATTTACTTACTTGTTGGGATATTATTATATTGCCATGTTATCTTAATGAATCTATATACTTGGTAAAGGGTGGAAGGCTCGGCCTCTCGCCTAGTGTTTTGTTCCACTCTTGCCGCCCTAGTTTCCGTCATATCGGTGTTATGTTCCCGGATTTTGCGTTCCTTACGCGGTTGGGTTATAATGGGAACCCCTTGATAGTTCGCCTTGATTAAAGCTTTTCCAGCAATGCCCAACCTTGGTTTTACCATTTTCCACCTAGCCTCTTTTTCCCTTGGGTTTCCGGAGCCCGAGGGTCATCTTATTTAACCCCCCCCCCGGGCCAGTGCTCCTCTAAGTGTTGGTCCACCTGTCAGCTGCCGGTGGCCACCAGGGGCAACTCTGGGCTGGCCTACCCGTACCTAAGATAATCTGAGTGTGCCTTGACAACAAGATATGTGCAGCTCCTATCGGGATTTGTTGGCACATTCGGGCGGTGTTGCTGGATTTGTTTTAACCTGTCGAAGTGTCTTGAAGAACCACGGTACCGAGTCTGATCGAAACGTCTCGGGAGAAGGTCTATTCCTTCGTTGACCATGAGAGCTTGTCATGGGCTAAGTTGGGACTCCCCTACAGGGATTTGAACTTTCGAAAGCCGTGCCCGTGGTTATGGGCAGATGGTAATTTGTTAATGTCCGGTTGTAGATAACTTGAACCTTAACTTAATTAAAATGAATCAACCGTGTGAGTTACCGTGATGGTCTCTTCTCGACAGAGTCCGGGAAGTGAACACGGTGTTGGAGTAATGCTTACGCACGTTATCCTCTAGTTATTCGTTCGCGCTTTGCCTCCTCTTCTCGCTCTCTTTTGCGAACAGGATAGCCACCATATATGCTAGTCACTTGCTACAGCTCCACATATTTTACCTTGCCTTACCTATTAAGCTTAAATAGTCTTGATCGCGAGGGTGCGAGATTGCTGAGTCCCTGTGGCTCACAGATTACTTCCAAACCAGATGCAGGGCCTGATGATTCCGCTCCAGGTGACGCGCTTGAGCTCAAGTGGGAGTTCGACGAGGACTCTCAACGATACTACATGTCTTTCCCTGATGATCAGTAGTGGTGCCCAGTTGGGGTGATCGGGACCGTGTCGCATGTTGGGTTATCTTTTATTTTGGCACCGTAGTCGGGCCATGAGTGTTTGAATGTTGTAATGCTATTTTATGTACTTGATTGACGTGGCGAGTGTAAGCCAACTATGTTTCTCCCCTTTATTATTTATATTACATGGGATGTTGTGATGATTGCCTAACTTGCGACATTGCTTTCAATGCGGTTATGTCTCTAAGTCGTGCCTCGACACGTGAGAGCTATAGCCGCATCGAGGGCGTTACAAGTTGGTAACCAGAGCCTTCCCCGACCTTAGGAGCCCCATTGCTTGATTGTTTTAGCAGCCGAGTTGTGTCTAGAAAAATGTTTTGAGTCATTTAGGAATTATATATCAGAGAGTTTAGGAATTCTTTTTACTTCCCAGTCTCCTCATCGCTCTGGTAAGGCATCCTGACGTAGAGTTTTGACTCTTCTCTTCTCAAATTTCACTAAAGAAAATTTAGGATCACGCGGGTATCTTGGAATCGTTCCGATGGTGTTATGATGAGAACATTGTCTTGGTGCCTCCTGTCAGGGGTTTTGTGGAAGTGTCTCAGGGAGTTGAGCTCTAAGGTGTTGTCATCATAATTTTATCGTTGCAGTTCTGGAATACCTGAGTTTAGTACGCCGACATCGAAAATCTCTTTTATGCAGTTCGTTGGTGAGATAACCTCGACGCCACCCAGTACTGGGGCGGGAGTTCGGGAGTATCACCATAACTGGTATAATGGATGCTTTTCGAAGGTTGAGGTAGATGGTTTCCGAAGTTTTCTTTGTTATGTGTTGAAGGATGGACACAGCTGGATGTAGGATTTGCTAGATTTGGGTGAGATATTATGCTTCCCCTGTATCCCCAACACCTGATTGCATAACCGGAAAGATTCAGGAGTTTCATAGGTGGGAATTCTTGTAGCTCTAGTTTCTTCTTCCACGGATATTGGTTTGAGATTGGGATTTCTTACCGATTATTCGTTCTTGATCCGTACCTTGTTGATTTATTTCTCTACCTAAATTCTAAGTGGCTTCTCAATTTATGGATATGTGACCATTTCAAGAGGAATGCATTCGTTCATTTTGTTCGGATGTGACGACTTTATGTTGCAATTTTCATTCTGTTGGATTCAGCTTCATTTTATATGTCAATGTGCTAACGGTGGTCAACCTCTTCAGGATGGCTCCCGCTAAGAGCACCAATCAGAATCAGAATCAGGATCCGCCACCACCTCCACCTCCTCCGGAGGCATGGCAAGCTGTGATGGCCGCAACCAATGCAAACACACGGTTGATCATGCAAATTCTCCAAGAGCGCAATCAAGGCAACCAAGGGAATCAAGGCAACAATCAGAATCACTTTGCTACACTCAACCAGTTCCTTGCTAACGGGCCAAAGACTTTTAGCAATTGTGTTGAGGCTACCGATGCTGATGATTGGCTCGTGGATCTGTGCAAGCATTTAGAGTGCAGTAACGTCAGGCCTGAGGACTTCGTCAAGTTTGCTTCCTTCCAACTCAAAGATCAAGCTGCAGAATGGTTTCAGCAATACAAGGACTCCAGAGGTGGACGTGTGATCACTTGGGATGAATTCCGTCAAGACTTCAAAGCTCATCATATTCCCCAGAGCGTGGTTGAAAGCAAGTGTGAGGAATTCCGCAACCTGAAGCAAGGCTCTTTGTCTGTCTATGACTACAACAAGTTGTTCCAGAAGCTCGCCCGCTTTGCTAAGCAGGACATCCCTGATGAGAAGAGCATGATATACCAGTTCAGGGGTGGTCTCAGAGAAGAAATTCAGCTAGCTCTTGTTCTCTGTGAGCCCTTGAGGTACGATGAGTTCTACAACATGGCATGGAAGCAAGAGGCCGCTCAACTGAGGTGTGATGCTTCCAAGAAGCGAGTCAGAGATGCTACTCCTTCTTCCTCTACTCAAGTGGCCAAGCAGCAGAAGTATTGGCTTCCTCCTCCTCCGTTCCGTCAGCCGTATCAGCAGAAGAGCAAAGGTGGCAGTGGATCTTCCCACCCACCCAACCCTGGCTTTCAGAACAAGACTTCATCTCAATCTCCAAGATCGAGTTATCCGTATCACCGTCCGCTTTCAGAGGTCACGTGCAACAAGTGCCAACAGAAGGGTCACTATGCCAACAAGTGTTTCAACCAGAGGCGTCTTCCTCCTCCTCCTGTGAGATCGGCAAGTACAGCTGTGGTCAAGCATAACCCCAAGCACGCCAAGGTCAACTTGATGAATGCAGCTCAGGCAGAGGACTCGTCAGATGTCATCATGGGTAACCTTCCTGTTAACGATGTTCCTGCAAAAGTTCTTTTTGACACGGGTGCATCGCATTGTTTCATCTCGAGACTGTTTTCATCTAAGCATGGTTTGGCTTTGCAAATTTTTCCTAGTCCATTAGCAGTTGTCTCTCCCGGTAGGCGCATGCATGCTAACTCCATTGCTCCAGATGTTACTATCACTTTGGGTGACTACAAATTTCTATCTTCTCCTACGGTTCTTGGGGACTCGGATATTGATCTTATTCTCAGAATGGATTGGCTTTCTAAGCACAAGGCGCATCTTGATTGTGCAGCCAGGCAGATTCAATTGACTCATTCGTCTGAGGATGTAATTGTCTTTGCCGCTCAGGATAATACCATCCGTCTGTTTTCTCTCAATGAGAAGGGTGAACTAGATGCTATCTCGCAAATTCCAGTCGTTTGCGAATATCAAGACATCTTTCCAGAAGAGCTTCCAGGAATGCCTCCGCACCGGCCAGTTGAATTCGTCATCGATCTTGAGCCTGGCACGGAACCTGTGTGCAAGCGTCCTTACAAGCTCGGACCTGAAGAGTTGAAGGAGCTGAAGAAGCAACTCGATATTCAAGAAAGAATGGGTCTCATCCGGCGTGGTTCTTCTCCGTGGGGTTGTGGTGTTCTTTTTGTGAAGAAGAAGGATGGAACGGACCGACTTTGTGTTGATTACCGTCCATTGAACAAGAAGACCATCAAGAACAAATACCCACTTCCCAACATCAATGAGCTGTTCGAACAACTCAAAGGTGCCCAAGTATTCTCCAAGCTTGATCTCCATATGGGTTATCATCAGATTCGAATCCATGAGCAAGATATTCCCAAGACGGCTTTCAGGACAAGCTATGGTTCATATGAATACACTGTCATGTCCTTTGGCCTCGTCAAAGCTCCTCCGACTTTCTCTCGCATGATGAACTTCATCTTCAACGCCTACACCAATGATTTCGTTTTGGTCTATCTTGACGACATTCTGGTTTTCTCGAAGAACAAGGAAGATCATGCCAAGCACTTGCATTTGGTACTTGATAAGCTGAGGGAACACAAGTTCTACACCAAGTTCTCCAAGTGCGAATTTTGGCTCGATGAGGTTCTTTATCTTGGTCATATCATCTCTGCCAAGGGCATTGCGGTGAATCCTGAGAAGGTGTCTACATTTGTGAATTGGGAACCTCCTCAGAACGTGAAGCAACTCCGTAGCTTCCTCGGTCTCGCAAGCTACTGCTGAAGATTCGTTGAAAACTTTTCTAAGATCGCGAAGCCTCTCTCAAATCTTCTTCAGAAGCACGTCAAGTATGTTTGGTCTCCGGAGTGTGACATTGCTTTCAACACTTTGAAAGAGAAATTGATCACTGCTCCAGTTCTGACTCCGCCTGATGAATCCAAGCCGTACGAGGTCTTTTGTGATGCCTCTCTCCAAGGTCTTGGCGCAGTGTTGATGCAAGAGAAGAAAGTTGTTGCTTATACCTCTCGCCAATTGAAGCCCAATGAGAAGAACTACCCCACTCATGACCTCTAGTTGGCGGCAGTTGTGAATGCTCTTTTGACTTGGAGACATCTCTTATTGGGAAGAAAAGTGGACATCTTCACTGACCACAAGAGTCTCAAGTACATCTTCACTCAGCCTAATCTCAACCTCAGGCAATCTAGATGGGTCGAAATGATTCAAGAGTATAATATGAGTATCGAGTATACTCCAGGCAAGGCCAATGTGATTGCTGACGCATTGAGCAGGAAGGCTTATTGCAACAGACTGATTCTCAAGCCTTATCAACCCGAGCTTTGTGAAGCTTTCCGCAAAATTAATCTGCAAGTTGTTCCTCAAGGTTTCCTCGCCAACCTTCAAGTCTCTCCTACCTTGGAAGACCAGATTCGCCAAGCCCAGCTTCTTGATGCTATGGTGAAAAAGGTGAAGATTGGGATTGCCAAGAGTCAACCCAAGTACAAGTGCTACCGCCTTGATGACAAGGATATTCTCTTCTTCGAGGATCGTATTGTTGTACCCAAAGGTGACCTTCGTAAAGTGATCATGAACGAGGCTCACAATTCTCTCCTCTCCATCCACCCTGGGAGTACGAAGATGTATCAGGACCTCAAGAAGGCTTATTGGTGGACTCAAATGAAGCGCGAGATTGCTCAATTCGTGAATGAATGTGATGTCTGCAGAAGAGTGAAGGCAGAACACCAAAGGCCAGCTGGTCTCCTCCAACCTCTTGCCATTCCAGAATGGAAGTTTGACCACATTGAGATGGACTTCATGACTGGGTTTCCAAAGTCCAAGCATGGCAATGATGCTATATTCGTTGTCATCGACAAACTCACTAAAGTGGCTCACTTTATGCCTATCAAAGAGTCAATCACTACAGCTCAATTGGTGGAGCTCTATACCTCTCGGATTGTATCTCTGCATGGTATTCCACAAGTGATCTCTTCAGACCGTGGCAGCATCTTTACCTCCAAGTTTTGGGATTCTTTTCAGAAGGCCATGGGCACCAACATCCGCTTCAGTATAGCTTTCCATCCTCAAACTAGCGGTCAAGTCGAGCGTGTCAATCAGATTCTTGAAGATATGCTCAGGGCTTGTGTGATCTCCTTCGGCATGAAGTGGGAGGATTGTCTTCCATATGCTGAATTCTCCTACAACAACAGTTTTCAAGCAAGTTCGGGCAAGGCCCCATTTGAAATTCTGTATGGCAGGAAGTGCCGTACCCCTCTCAACTGGTCTGAAACCAATGAACGTCAGCTTTTGGGTAATGACTTAATCATAGAGGCAGAGGAAATGTGCAAAGTCATTCGAGATAACCTCAAAGCAGCCCAATCCCGCCAGAAGAGCTACTATGATAGTAAGCACCGTGATTTGGCTTTCGAGATCGGAGATCATGTTTACCTCCACGTCTCTCCAATGAAAGGAACTCGTCGCTTCGGTATCAAAGGGAAGCTTGCCCCTAGATACGTGGGACCTTTCAGGATCGTCAGCAAGAGAGGCGATCTCTCCTATCAACTCGAGCTTCCTTCAAACTTTGCAAATGTTCATGATGTGTTC